>NC_133971.1:24822341-25122341 GCF_031877795.1 Strix aluco
TATCTCAGATGCTTAGACATTTTTCCTCCAACATCTGTGATACCAGTATTACTTAAGGTGATGCTGGGTATGATAAGCACAGAGCACTCAAACTTTTCCTGATCTTGGTGAACTTGTCATGACCCAGACTGAGAGCCCACGGAGTAATAAAGGTTCTGTGATACCTTCCAGTTAAATTAAGGTGAAACGACACCAAATGACCAGTTAAAATGCTTTACTTGTGGTAGAAACAACTTATATTTGGAAAGGATAATAACCAATGTGGTCTCTTATAAATTTCAAGGAAAGGAAAGGAAAGGAAAGGAAAGGAAAGGAAAGGAAAGGAAAGGAAAGGAAAGGAAAGGAAAGGAAAGGAAAGGAAAGGAAAGGAAAGGAAAGAAAGGAAAGGAAAGGAAAGGAAAGGAAAGGAAAGGAAAGGAAAGGAAAGGAAAGGAAAGGAAAGGAAAGGAAAGGAAAGAAAGGAAAGGAAAAGGAAAGGAAAGGAAAGGAAAGGAAAGGAAAGGAAAGGAAAGGAAAGGAAAGGAAAGGAAAGGAAAGGAAAGGAAAGGAAAGAAAGGAAAGGAAAGGAAAGGAAAGGAAAGGAAAGGAAAGGAAAGGAAAGGAAAGGAAAGGAAAGGAGAGGAAAAAGAAAGTTAAAAAAATCCAGATCACCACCCTTGATCCAGTGTTGTCTCAAGCCTGGTAATCTTGGGTGGTGAGTGCACGCACAACAAAGTTTTTCTCTCACTTTTAAGTTCATCTTATCAGCTGATTAGCATGATGGACAAAGAAAGGCAGGTATTCCACAAACTCATTTCCATGAGAGATGAGGAAATAGGTGAATGGATTCTGCGCATACATTGAGGGGGAATGGGGTGCATCAACCCCCTTGTCCAGTTGAGTTGGTGGTTATGCTCACCCTGCTCACCTTTAATTTTTTCCTCAGTGTGCACAGATTTTTGCTGACTTCCTGCTTCTTGAGCAATCATCTGGCTTCTGAGGCAGAAATGTTTACCTGTTATTAGGTCTTGTCACCTCTTATACAATGGAGCCAGTCATTAGTGGTCCTTGTGCTTGATGCGAAACTTTTGGTTTCACTCAGTCCAGTTTCCCCCCTTTGAGTTTGTCAATGCAGCTGCAAGGGAGTGGGGGGGTGCATCCTTCGATACACTCCCGCTTCCTTGGATGACATTCCTTAGACTAATCCAAGGGCCACAGCTTGTCCTTGAGGTTTTCTGTGTTGATGGATGTTTGAGGCGTTACTTCTTTCAGTTCTTCACAGAACTAACTACTGGTCCTGAATCCATCCTTTCCTGTTTATTTCTGTACTTATGGCAAAGGGTTTTCCTGCCAATGTTTTAAGTAACAGCCTAACGACACCACCATGAGTAGCAGAAGCTGAAGAAATAAATGTACATTTTCTGACCAGTTTACCTGCCAATATATATAACTTGGGCATATAACTGGCTTTAAAAGGTGAAATTACTGTAATTTTGTTGATTATGAATGGAGGCTTACAAGTCCAGAACATTGTTAAAAAGGCAATATTAGAAGAGTACTGGAGCTTATTAGGGAACGCTCTGTGTAGCTGCTGGCTAACTGTATCTCACATTGCTCCACTTTCTGTAATGGTAAAACAGTTGCATGATCTGCTTATCTTGTAGTAAGAGGTTAGGGCATTCAATTTTAGAAAGCTGTTTCACTTTTGTTGGCTGTCAAACCTGCTGTTGAATGGTTGTGGAGGGCTAGTTAATTGTGTTGATAATAAAATTTTAATTCTTGGTTGCTGTTTGCTTATTTGAGAGCCTCCATAACATATTAATCGGTGTAGTCAGCAGGATGTCGATAAAGGAGTTATTACAGAAGCATAGTTGTGTCCTTTCTCCCCCAGATGTACAATGGGCAAAGGAGAAGTGGTTTGATCCAGTGGCAGTTGAGAGAAAGTTGGAACAGAGCCAAGGAAGTTTTTGGAATGGTGGAAGTGAAGGAAAAATGTACACCATCTTAGGTGTCTGTTTGATTCAGTCACAGGATTACTTTGTACTAATGAAGAAAGATAATTTAGAGAAACATTTGGAAATTGATTGTTTGAAGACAGAATTGTTATGAGAAAGAGAGAGACAGAAAAATGAAATCACATTGGCATGAGCAAAATGGCCTAGTATTGTTCAGATTCAAAACTTAATTATGAGTGTAGATTCTGAGAAGTGGGATGGAGACATCTGGAGAGAGTCTGATGGAAATAATTTCAAGGAAATAGAGAATTGGAGGAAAGAAATATGTGACCTCTCATTAAAACAGAAAGTTATACAGGTCCACAAGATGGGAACCCCCAAACCACCATTTGTATGATCCCCTGGACAGTACCTGAGTTTAGTGATCTTTAGGTTAAGTTTTTGCTTAAGCTGGGTGAAACTGAAACTGAGTATTTGTGGAGCATTTCTTTGATTGGGAGGGTGTATGGGGGGGTGGGGAATTGAATTCTGTTGAGTGATGATGAGACAGAAGGCTTCTGGGTTCCTGGAGTGTTTTTATGTTGCAGACCAGCGGGTAACCAGTCGATAACATCTTGGGTGGTTTACTGGGCTGGGTGGGGGTGAGGACCCTAAGGAGAAGGGGGAACCTGTTACCATTAAGGTGAAGAGATTGTCGGAATTGGCAGACGGAGTACAAAAAGCGGCTGGCATTCAGGCGATGGGTGAGAGGGGGCGGTCTGGAATACCGCTTGCGGCACTGGTGGATCCCAGCCACCTTAGAGCTCTTATTAGAGGACTCCCATATGCCTTAAAGATACATGTCTAATTCCTTGGAGAAAGGGTGCAAAACCCCTTGAATGCAACCAGCAAAAACCCCCAGCCCCTCATGTGCACGTGTTAACGTGAGCAGAAGTGTTACGTGATCTGGCTGCTGATGGGCGAGAAATGGGCTGGACCGACCTGGGTGGTGGTGTGGATGGAAATCAGAAGGTTTGGCAAGTTAGTCAGAAACTCCACCCTGAGCAGCCTCCTCGTAGAGAGTTTGAACCGCCCCAGGATAAGTCAGGTCGATCTTATGATTCAGACAGGAATGATTTCTGGTGGAAGACATTGACACTGGGGGTACCCTGGGTAATATTACATGGGCAATCCACCAACAGCATTAGGAAGCTGATAGAATTGCTGGCAAGGAAAACCCAAGAACAAAGGGAAATGGAGGCAACCTCACTCCCTCAGAAAGGGAAATTTAACCCTTTTGTGGTATCGAGAGGGAGTTGAGAGAGTCAAAAAACTAGTAGCTGCAGTTTGGGGGTCAGGCTGCCCACTCTGCATGGTGAATTCCTACCAATGACCTGTATCGATGAAGATGTGTGAAGCAGTTCTTATGGCTTGTCCACTATGTTGAATGAGGCTTAAGGTTAACCACCCAAATCAAGCCCCAGCATATTAAACAAGGTAAGGTGCTCTGGAGGACCTGACAAGTTGACCATATTGGTCCTTTGAAGACATTTCATGGAAGGAGATATATCTTGGTGGGAGTAGAGGTGGTATCAGGATTAACCATGGCTATAGCTGTTAGCACAGCTGGAGGCCAAACAATCCAAGCTTGAGAGGATGGTTTAGTATCTTGCCCAGCCCTGAATGTATTCAAAGTGATAATGGATCACATTTCACAGCCACAGTGGTGCAAGACTGGGCACGAGGAGAAGGTATTAAGTGGGTGTTTCATAAAACATATTATCGTCAGGCAAATGACATAGTCAAGCAAACTAATGGTTTGATCAAGCAAGATGCCAATGTCTCACAACATAACTGGGACATGTGGTTATCACAAGTGGCTTTTATTGTTAATAACTGCTGGGGAAATTATGGGAACCCAAAGATATGAGCATTTTGCCCTGTGGAATTATTGGTTAGTGATACTCCTATAATTGACAATCATAAGGACCAGTTCCCACTGAAAATGTATGTAGGCCAACCTGTCATGGTGAAGTTGCCTTTGACTGGCATTGTGCTTATGACCTTCGTAAAACCAAGGGGTTTACATGCTTAGGAGGCCTTAGATAAAGGTGGAAAAACTCACCGTATTAGTACCCAATGGATAATCCCTGACTTTTAACTTGATGCCCAGGTTCTAATGCAAGGTCTAGTTCTGGGTTTTTTTTAGGATCTTGCAGAAACAGATGGCTTCGGCATCCTGACTGGTAATGGTGATCCATATGGACAATCAAGACTTGGACGACAATTTGGTGGTGAATTAATCTTGTGAATTTAGCACCTTTCAGAAGAATATGATTGAACTTGGTGCTATTGAGGGAGGAAAGTGTATTTACGTCTGGAACGTGTTAATTCCACTTTAGGTTAACAAATGAAGAAAGTGGCAAAAGACTTGAGGTAACTGTTGCTGAATTAAGCATTAGTTGATTGATTGGATATGTTTGAATCTTCCTTGTTAGAATGGTTTATTAGCTTCCGTCAATTTTGATTGTAATAGATTGTATTAGTGTGTAAGTAGTAGAGTCCATGTTAGAGTATTTTTTGAGATTTGTTTGGGTAATTATCAAGGAATGATGATCCACCACAAGTATTGAAACTCACTGGGACTGAGCTCCCCTTTAATCTTGAAGGCAAGAAGTGACTGCACCATCACTTCAGGGAAAACAGACAAATCATGACTGTAGTCACAGGGTGGATTGTGTGGCAGTTGCACCCACCCAATGAAAATAGGCCTTCTCGGCTGCTGAAGTGTAGCAGCTGTTGATTGCCCCTGTTCTCAGGGCTTCACGGTAGATGGGCCTTTGGCCAATGGGAGCCGCTATTGACCACAGATGAGATTTGGCTGGGTATAAATGGACTCCCCTGGGGGAGCTATTTTGAGCTAGTCCCCCCTCTGGAGTACTATGCTGTGGTTGAAAGCTCTTCTCTTGGGTCAGGACTTCATCCAGGGAAACTCTTTGACATTACTTGGGTCAGGATGTTGCCCTGAGAATTTCCTCGAGGTTGAGAGTCCTCATTTGTTAGGTGAGTGATAGAGTGTTTTGGGTTGCTGTTAAATCCGAGGAAATGGTGTTTTATTCTCCTCTCATGGGCATTCAAACCTGCCGTTGAATGGTTGTGGAAGGCTAGTTAATTGTGTTGATAGTAAACTTTTAATTTTTGGTCATTGTTTGTTTATTTGAGAGCCTCCGTAACAGTAAGTGTTTAGTACATTCAATTTTAGAAAGATAGAGTTGTTTCACTTTTGTTGGCTCTCTTTCAGCCAATATATGGTTGTTTCACACAGCAATGCCTTTTAGTTTTTCTTCAAGGAACATTTTTCCAAACCTACATAAAGATTGACTGTACATTATGGAAAGTAGTCAAAATGAATCAGAATATATAATTCAGCTTCTAAAGGAGGAAGTGTTTTTCAGAGCAAGTCTGAATGCCAGTCTTCTGATCAGTTTAGAAAAAAACCCTGTTCTCCTTTGGATTCAGTCTGTATTTGGACTTACATCTCTGATTTAAGTGAGAAATCCCTGACAAACCAATTCCTGGTTTTAAACCAAGTAAAAAATAATTGAATTTTGCATACGTCTCTTAGATTCACTGGCCACAGAATGGGAAAGAGAATCTTGTTCATGTTCTTACTTCTTACAGGTGTGGTCTTAAGTTAAGGGAACATCTAGACACCAAGTTTTACTCTCAAATAACTAAAATTATTTGCATAGGAATTAGAATCCCTTCAGCCAAAGTGAATCCTTTTAGTAACACCAACAAACTCATTTGCAGAGTATCCATGTTTTTGTGTCAAGTGGATTCAAAACCCAGGTTTTGAAACCTGCTCACCAACACTTAGGTGGCCACCTTAGTCTCTGGACTGTAGAGTGCAGGAGGAGAGAATATGAAGTCCCTTATACTCAAAACAAAACAATCATGGTAACTGGCCTGAAAACACACATCAGTTTTGGGATGAACAAAATAATTCACTTGGTGTGAAATGGTTCTTTGCTGGACTGAACAGTCAGAGGTGTGTGTGGAGTTCGTTTGGCATGCAACTTTTTCTGCCTCTTTCTTGGCTCATTTGGGTTTAATTTGTCCTGCTGCTGGACCAAGAAACCAATTATTTGCACCTCTCAGCACTTTGCAATCCTTGAACACAAATGAGGAGGTTTCCCTTTGTCAGGACAAAGATGCGAGTTATTTCTGCTTTTCTCAAGAAAAGGATCAATCCACTGAAGCCTCAGAGGAAATCAGTCACCTCAAGGCACTGGCTGTAGAGAAATTTCTCTGCCTTCACAGCTGGAGCATCTTTGGCTCTCTAAAAATCTGTGTGAGCAGTAGTAGAGGTTGTGCACTAGGGTTGGCTTCTCAGTAAAGGTCTGCCATCTTGGACACTGTTCCAGGTTTTACTAGTGCTGCTCATCCTTGGCTCTAAAATCTCTCCTTGTACATTCCCCAGCTTTGATTGAATATCTCTATGAACTTTGTTCGTATGATGTTTGATACTGCACAAATCATATCAAATCTTAAATTATGATACACTTGTTTGAAACTGTAGGAGATGAAAAATGATGATAAAATAGTTGTTGCCTGTGGAGCTCTGCTGGGCTAGAAGGATAGGGTATTATATTCAATACTTACATTTGTAACAATTTCTTGAGTTTTAGTATTATACAAAAGTTGTTTTGGAATCAGAGCAGATCCCATTTAATGCCAAATCTATTCTTGAAGGAAATAAAGTTCAGGTTGTTTCCTTGCTCTGGGATCCATTCACCCAGCCTTCTCCTAACAGCATGTCTGTCTCCTGATACCTGCACATCTTGGTTAATGTCACTGTAAGTCTTTTACTTTTGTCTTCAAAGTTTAGAAAAGTTTTCACTAAAAATATGTGTGAGAGACTGAAATGTCCTATGACTGTCTCAAAGCTTGCTTGTGTCTGTGCAAACCTCCAAGAGAAGCTGCTGTGGCCTGTGAATTGGTCTGGGGGATGTCGCCCAGAGAAGCGGGAGTGTATTGAAGGATGCACCCCCCCCACTTCTTTGCAGTTGCATTGTCAGACTCCGTAGATAAGCCTCAAAGGGGCAGAGGTGTGCTGAGCTGGCCCCATCCTGTAGCCATTTGTGACTCTACTGTGTAGGCCAGGCCCCATGCCTGCATTGCTAATGAACTGATAAGAGGCAAAGGTTCCTGCCCTGAAGCCAGATGCAACAAAACCTGTTGGACCAGAGGAAAAAAAAAAAAAAACTAAAGGCGAGCAGATATGTTAATCAGCCGATACGATGAACTTAAAAAGGCAGCAGAAAATTTTCTCAGTGTGTATCTACCACTGAAGCTTGATTCATGTGCACCCACCACTGAAGAACTAAAGACTGAGGATCAATGGGACGTCGCTGGATCCATGGTGGTGACTATTCTTGCAGCCCTATCCTGCATCCTTGCTTTATTTCAGCCTTTTCCTTCCATTCTATCCTATCACTACCCCTCTTCACTTCTTTAATAATAAAAAACCTGTTTTGGGTATACGGTGTTTGACCTCGTTTGTGTCTTAATCTCGCTCTTGGGATCATATTGAAACCTCCCCTGACATTGGATAGGGACAATATGTCTGAAAAAATGTACACTGGAAAACAGAATTATGTCAAAATATACTAAGAACAACTTATATTGTTTTCCTCCTTTTATCCCAGCAGATAAATTAAAAGAAATGCTCCAAAACACAAGCTTTCTCTCTTTTGTTTGTTTGTTTGTTCTTTTCCCCCAAAAAATCATATATGGGGAAATGATATATGGTTGAAATACTTCTCAATAGGAGTGAAAATAATTAAAGTATTTGTGTTCACTAGAGAAATATGCTGATTTTACTGTCTGCTTGGAATAAAAGCATGCAGATGCATTTTACAGATTTGGGCCAGCTCATGTTGGCGTAATCTCTCTAGACACAGCCTGTTTGATTAAGGACCTATTTTTCAGTGCTGCTGAGACGTAGCTGGTTGCAGCCTGCTGGAGTAGATGGTCAATATCCCTCCTCAGTGTCAGAACCAGTACATGCTACGGCAGCAGGTGGTCCAGACATGATCTGAAACATCAGCTGGTGACATCACTACCTTACTTGCTGACCCAATACTTTAAGCCCATACTTTCAAATCCTTAAATGCTTGTTCTTTGGCTGCTTAAACTTTCTCTTTCTTTCTTTTGTTTTAGCAACAAGAAGAATCAATAAATATTTTTGCCACCTTAATGTATTTGCCTCAGTTGCATTTAATGGTATACATTAAAGTTCATTTTGCAGCTCTTTGGTTGTTTGGCATATTATCCTTGGCTATTTAAATGCTCTTAAAAATCTATTTATTGACAAAGCAAAAATAAATGAAGCTTTCAGTCTGACACCCGATACATGAATCTCTACAGCTACAAAATGTTACACTCCTTATTGCTGTGCCTGGATCCATCAGGATGCAGACGGATTTCTTCCTACTGAGACACTGGAGATGTTGCTCACTTCTTCAGTTTTCCAAGGATTTTCTTTTTGACCTTTGGTAATATTTTTTTGCTATAGGAACAGTGCTGGCCTTTTGCTGAATGCACCAGTATTCTGTCACTTTAGACTAAAGTACAGACAGGTATGGGGCTAAAACCATCACACTGTCTCCTCAACATGCTTCTTAGGTTTGCCAAAATCACTATCCTTCCTCAAGTGAGATGAGCTAGAGGAAATGTGCCAGTGATATTCAAGGCCCAGGCACCTCATCCTTAACAAATTCTTACCATCTAGGACCATTTAGGCTGCACTACATCTCTTGCAAGAAGAAACATAATTTGTTACCTGACTGAATTTCATGGTGAAATATTTCTGGTGAGGTCTGTGACAAAAGAAGAAAACTGAGATTAAGGGAAGAAATTTCAGTAATAATTACATCTTATTCTGACTACTGTACCTTGCATAAAGTAGTTTAGATATGATTTTGGAGTACTACTCTTGGGCTTTAAATGGTATGGACTTTCTGCCTCACATTGTTTTGTGCTTTGTCTACTATTGGTTGGACTTGAGTAATGAATTGTAAAAGGAGGGGCTAATGGATGCAAACTATTGATATCAGATTGGAATACTTGCTTGAAAGAGACCACGTACAGCCATTGATTTTTTTTTTTTTTTGTTAAAATATGGGGTAGTCTTTGAAACATTTGAGCTATTGAGCTAACTAGTGATTAGTTCAGTGTAATGCTAACATGGTCTTTATATTAGAGAACTTTCAAAATGTGTGGTGAGCACTTAAAAGTTATTGTTCTGTCAGTTCTTTGGAAAAAGCTGGTATTTACAAATTCAAAATTTTACATGGAACAAAAAATCCACCCACAAACCAAAAATATTAAAAGTACCCCCAAATATCCAAAATATCCAAACAATGTCCTGAATCATTGTATTAGTTAGTGAAGGAAAAACAGAGAGAGAATGAGTTAGCTTCAACACACAGACTGTATATGGTGCCTCTACTTCTTTGTATAAATAATATGAATATAGCAATGTTCTCTCTCTCTCTAGTTTATCTATTTATATAAAACAAAAGTAGTCCTTTTTTGAATAGAGTTTCAATATACATCTAGGAGGAAAAAAAAAGATGAATTAAGAACTCCTTGAGTTTATCAGTAATAAGAAATGTTCCAGATATGTTCATGTGATGTACACCGGCTGTCAAAATTAATGAACAATTGTAATAACATAACTGTGCCATTGCAGCAAGCCTGTTGTGGTTCAACCCTGGTAGGCAGCTAAGCACCACACAGCTGCTTGCCCACTGCACCCCAGTGAGATAGGAAGTGAATCAGAAAGGTAAAAGTGCAAAAACTTGTAGGGTAAGATAAAGACAGTTTAATATGTAAAACAAAAGCTGTGCATGCAAACAAAGCAAGATGAGAAATTTCTTCACGACTTCCCATCAGCAGTCAGATGTTCAGCCATTTCCAGGAAAGCTGGGCTCCATCGTATGTATTGGTGACTTGGGAAGACAAACACCATCACTCCAAACTCCCTCCTTCCTCCTTCCTTCCTGCAGCTTTTAATGTTGAGCGTGATGTCATGTGGTGTGGGATATCCCTTTGGTCAGTTGGGGAGAGCTGTTCCAGCTGTGTCGTCTCCTAACTCCTTGCACCCTCAGCCTACTCACTGGTGGATCTAGGTGAGAAACAGGTAAGTCCTTGATGCTCAGCAATAGTTAAAACATTGGTGTGTTATTAACACACTTTTGGTCACAAATCCAAAATATAGCACCATACAAGTTACTATAAAGGAAATGAACTTTATCATGGTCAAATCAGTACCAAGACATTTGAAAACCTGGAAAAGAGCCGTTACAGGTGAGGAGAAAATAATTCCTCACTCAGTGATATTATTCAAATTACTTGTAAGTGCATTTTAATCTGCATATAAACTATACTTTCATTTTACAAATTAAATTTACCAATTATTTTCCAAACTGAGGGATTACTTCTAAAACAAAAAATGACATATGTGGAAATATTTTTATAAACGCAAAAATGAGGTGTGGGGAAGATATACTGAACAACCCCTAGCCTATTCCATCTTCAGAAGAGAAACAACATTCAGAGAAGAAAACAGCAACAAGATCGGTTCCAAATCAAAGTCTTCTGAAGCTGCCCATGTCTGTGCCCATGGGACAGTTGGGGACTTGCCAGAGACAGACAAGTGCAGATGCTGGTTAGATTTCTCCTGTGTTGAGGTTTCTTGCCACTGCTGCTCTGTGGAAAGGCCCTGTGTGTTTGACAGCTGATTCCAGCAGCCTGGGAGTACAAGTCTGAGAGTAAAAAACCCCCAATGACAGTCATATGTTAGTTGGATTCCCTTCAGCCTAAGAATGTTCTTTCTACTTCAATTTTAAGTTCTTCTCTTCTGGATACACTAAGCTTTGTTTTCTTATCCTGAGATAGACTGGGTTCTCTACATTAACAAGCAGTAAGAGCTGGTATTCCTTGTCCAGATGAGTGGCTGTGAGCCTGTGTGTTTATGTGACACACAAGCTTTAAGAGGATTATATAAGAAGAAATTGTAATTTGATAAAGGTATTGGAATATGCATTTTTGAAGACACAACATGGAACTGTTGACCAGAATCGATTACTTGGAAGTGAGTAGAGAAAGATTTACCTTGTAAAGATATGTGTGACCATGTGATAAAAAGGCAGACAAACTCCGCAGGACCCCTGGGATTTAGGTGTGCTCTCCTGCATCCTTCTGCTTGCTGGAAAACCTTCTTGCCTATAAATGGAAGATATATTTTCCTCTTCTGGTCTAGGAATACAATACTAGGTATCAGGTATCTGGACATTTCGCATAGACTCAAAACCTCACATCCTATGTTTGCTAAGTCCTTCAGTAAAGAATGTCTTCTTATCTAGGGAACTTGAGAAGATTCAGGACCTAAGCCAAAGTAAAAGAAAACAAACAAACAAAAAAAGACATCTATTGTCAATATTCAGGATACAGAAACTGAAAATATTTGCAAAATACACAGGTGAAGAAAGGAGAAAACAAAACAGTTTTTACTCTGTTAAAGCCAGGAATAAAGATCTGCCTCCTTATACATTCAGCTGCTCTCCAAACAAGTCTCAGGCTAAAGCCATAAGCACAAAAAAAAAAAAAGATTGGTGGAGAATCTTATTTCTATAATCTGTCTCTCTTTTGAAATCCTCTTGAGGTACCAGACAGCTTAAGCCTTTTCTGAATATAAAAGAAGGACATACATTACAGGTAGCAAGATTCAATTCTCTCCTGAAAAAGGAAAAAAAGGAGAACGTTTTAGGTAGAGAGAATTTTGTCCTGAGTCTTCAGCAAATCAAATGGTATTTTATTTTCCTGGAAACATCACTTCTAGATATAGTAGATATCACTTTTAGATATGGATCAAGTACACTCAGTACTTGATCAGCGAAATAACAGCTCCTTGTCTTCTAATGAATACAGTCACCCTTTATAAAAAGTATTTTGTTATTTCATTCTTATATTTTCATTCATTTCCTACATTAGTATCACACAGAATAAAGACATTAAATGAGACAGATGAATGTAGCTCATTGTTAGTATTGATTGAAACAAGACAGAATGCTACTTACGTGCTTTGGGAAAACAGGGAACTAGGCAAATGAATTCTGAAAATCTGACTTCTAAAATATGCCATAGCTAAGTGTGTGAATAGTTGTCCAGGAAATGAGGCTTCTGGAGTGGAGGAAAAAAGTTTGTCAGGTTTCAAGATCCCACTATTTTTGAAATGGGAACTTCATTTTAAAGTGAAGTTCTAAAATGTAGAGTAATGCAATGAATGAAACCAAATTACCACGGACTTCTGGCACTTTAGGAGAATGTAGTAAATATTTTCTGACAAAACTGACATCCACAGTAATTTTTAAATTACATTTCAATCTGATGAGAATAACTAGGAATAGTAGCAGCACAGCTGAACTTGCACCTGTAATTTAATCATTCCAGGAAACTCCTGGCTAGTTGGCTGTTGCCAACTCTATTTGCCATACCTTCTGCTGAAGGTTATTTTGAGACAGTTGGGTTTTTCTGAGATGCAACTCTGGAGTACTCGTGGCATTTAGAGACATTCTCATGGGACTGGACTATCAAAATTGTTAGTTCCGACATTATGTATGTTGGTCAGAACTACGCAGCTTGTGAGAATCAGAGCTACTATTTCATGTTCATTGGTCTCCTCCTGTGGACATCAAACATGCAGCATTCACCCATCTTGGAATATGCATTAATGTGTATTATACAAACAGCTTAAAGAAAAACTCCTTTTCTCATTGGTGAAATCAGTAAGGGTGCCTAGATACCACTGAGCATTAAAAAAGCACCCTGGGTTGTTGCCTGCATTTATAAGATGATAAGGATCTCACCATGTTGAAAACTATATGAAAGTAAAGTGTTTTCTACAGTGAGGGTCTATCTTCAGGAGGGGAGGGGGAAAGAATGAGACTAAGACAAAGGGAAGGATGTTAGACAATGTCATTAAACTTCAGTTGCCCAAACCTAGGTGGATCTGCCTCAGGCAAAACAAACTCCCAGGGGAAGCTTAACTTAATTTATGGTCAATTAACATAAACATTTAATTACTGTTTGAGGCATTGAGAAACAAAGACAAACATTTAAATACTCCTCCCCCTTTCCCAGGTTCAGTTTCACCTCAGACACTCTCATCCTCCATGCCTGATTCCCACTCCCATCATTTTCTCTGCAGGTTACTCTCAGTCTTTTAGATTAAATCACAGGAAAGAAGGGTATAATTCTTGTCAGGGTATTTCAGTGTGCAGAAATAAATGGGTGAGAAAGAGCACAAGTCATTTCCTTTGAACTTCAGTTGTTTATGGAAAAAATTACAGGCTCTGTTTGGTAAAGCACGGCACTCTGGTAAGTAATCTCCACACAAGAGTACACCCAGCACTCCCTGGCATTAGCTGAGGCCTCCTGTATGCTTCTGTAAGGCTAGCATGCAAAATTACTGTTGTTGAGGTCAAAACAAATGTATTATTTAAGAATTAGACAAATTTATTGGAGTTAACCTATCATCCTTCTATGACAAAATTATTTTTTTTTAGCAGACAGCACAGCAAATGATGGAAATTGCAATAAAATATATCTATTTCAGGCAAACTAGAATGCAAGTTTGTTGTCTCATTCTGAGATTTAGTCTTTATTTGTATTAGTGCTAGGCAAACCATCTGATCTTCCATTATATGGAGAAAGATGTGAGAATGTCATTGAGAATGGAAGGAGCATGATAAAGCAGTGGTCTTTGGTTGCTGGGATCTTACTACGGCTTACAAATGCTCAGCTTTCAGCATCATGGTCAATCTGATTTTAGTTATGAATCTAGTGGAGAGCAATAACCATCCTTACATAAATAGTAAAAGAAGGGAAGTGTTTACTCAGGTGATATGATGTTTTTGTTGTAAATCTTTGTCTAATCATGAAAGAACAAGAAAAAAGATGGTGATTTTGTAAGACCATTTGAAAGAGCTAGGAAAAAATGGATGAACCATGGAACTAAGTTCTCTTCCTCAGATCTGAAATCAATACACAATTTTCAGACAAAGTTCAAACTTGAAATCACTGGCATTCTGGACAGTTTAATTTCTTTTAATCTGTTCAATTTATTAGCGTCAATATTTTGAACTTTAAACAGTTATTCCAAAACTCTGTTTAGACTGTTTGCTGCTTTTTGTTTTTGTAACTGATAGCTTTTACACTTTCATGGTTTAACCCTAGCCAGCAACTAAACCCCATGCAGCTGCTCCCCTTCCCTGCCCCACCGGTGGGATAAGGAGGAGAATCAGAAAAAAAAAGTGAAACTCACGGGTTAAGATATGATCAGTTTAATAACTGAAATAAAATAAAATATAGTAACACCACCACTACCATATTATTAATAATAATAAATATTATTATTATTTTAATGAAGAGGAAGATAACAAAAAAAAAAAGAAGAAATAAAACCCAAGAAAAGACAAGTGGTGCACAATGCAGTTGCTCACCACCCACTGATCAATGCCCAGCCAGTCCTCGAACAGAGATCTGCCCCTCCCAGCCAACTGCCCCCAGTTCCTATACTGACCATGACATCTTATGGTATGGAACATCTGTTTGGCTGGTCCAGATCAGCTGTCCTGGCCATGCTCCCTCCCAGCTTCTCCTGCACCTCCTTGCTTGCAAAGCACAGGAACCTGAAAAACCCTTAACCTAGGAGAAGCATTACTCAACAACAACTAAACCATCTGTGTGTTAACATTACTCTCACACTAAATCCAAAACACAGCACTGTACCAGCTACTGGGAAGAAAATAAACTATGTCTGAAACCAGGACATATACTAGATAGTTTGTATATTTTGTGCAGTTCAGTTATTTTCTCTATTATGATAATACCTTTCTTTGTGAGCATTGTCTCTTTTGAAAGCTTTGTTTTTATGTTAGATATTATGTGAACCAACCCTGTGTTTCCCTGGTAGTCCAGTCCAGGCAAGCATGTGTCCCTCTGGGTAGGTTCTCATTAAAGGATGGCAAATAACAGAGTGTGTTTAAACCCGCCTTGTGAAATATTTGCTTTCCAAATACATCTTACTCCAAACTGTCTGAAAACTGAATGCCTTATGCGAACAACATGGTTCTAATACTATCTTATCCATAATCTAAACATAAAAACACCTTGTATGCACAGTCTAATTAACCTGTTTACAACAAAAACCCATTTTCCTTTAGAACTGAAATCACCACTAAATGCAGTACAAATATTATTACTCACTTGATGCCTCTTCAGGAAAAGCATAAAATATCTCCATTACAAAATATATTAGTTCCAATGTACTTATTTAAAAATTATTGCTATTTTTTGCAATAGTTATTATAACAGAAGATTGGCTTAGTGATCAATTTCTCATTTATTTGATGTTTACATTTTTTGAGATGATTGCTTCACATGTCATGTGTTCTTGATTTTCCAAAGCTTTTTTTTTTTGTTTCTTTCTACTCAAACCATGTTTGTGTTCCTTTCATTGGCATGGGAAGTCTTGCACCTGCTGTCCTTTGAACTTGATAAGAAAGATGAACATACTTCTGTATGAGGCTGTTGCAGTGTTATAACTGTTATTGTTTTCTGATTCTCATAAAGCACCTTCCTACAGACGTTCCCTACACAAGTCTAAAGAGTAGACTTAAAACAACAGCAGGGTTATACTGACAAAAAAGATATCTGCAGTAATTTTTATCACCAAAAGGTTGTAAAAAAAGATAAAGGCAGTATCAATACAGTCAGCCCCTGGTTATTAGAATAGTGTGGAAAGTTTTGTCTATATGTTAAAAAATTTCCCTGTCTTGTCCCTGGGTTAAAAATTGTTACAGTTTTTTGGGTTTGTCTTTTTCCTCTGCGCAGATTTCCTCATCTTCACTGCAAACAAAGACAGTTCCATCAGCAAACAGTTTGGTATCGAACTGAAGAAGGAGTTTCACAGCCTGGGGAGAATGGATGGTCAAAGGATGCATTTTAGACTTTCAGGCACTTCTCTCCCATCAGTATTTAAAATGGACAACAAACAGGTAGCCTGAAGGAAGGTGAATAATAACAAGGTCAATTTGGCTATTGCTTGTATTGCAGGGTTACGCCCTCACGCTGTCAATGGGACTGAGGAGAGATCTGAACCTGACTGAGTAACGAGCAAACAGGAGAAGCTGAGACTGAATACGGTGAAGCACTAAGGAGCCCAGTATGTGCTCCTGTTTTGCTGATTAAGGATACCAATTAAACTCAGACACCAGAGTGAAAAGAGCAGGCGTACTTTACTGGTGATAACCAAGTAATGTAACAGTGTAATACAGAAAACATGCAGTAAGAAGAAGCAGAACAGTGCACTTAAAGCAACAAACAGGAAAATACAGGGTAATGCATCAAATCATTACTACACGAGAGAGAGAGAGAATAGTAATTAAGAGAAATACATCACCACTTGCATATATTATCATCATCATCCAGATCCGCAGACGCTGGGCAGCCCCGGTTACAGCGAGGATTTGGAGAGCCAGTCCCGGCAAGTGGGAAATCCTACGCTGTGCATCCACCCATAGGTGAGGCTTCCAAAGTCGCTGTGAACGGGCCCAGCCTTATATACCAGAGATCGACAAGCCAGAATAGCTGGCACCTTTGTTTTGAGCGGAAAGTTTCTGGTTTCATTCTCCTGTTGGATTCCACCCGAAGCTTGGCCAGGGCTTGGGGGGGGAGACCAAGGGAGTTTCTAACAAGGCCAAATACTTAGGTTCTCAGCCTTGAAGAAGGCTGCAAAAGGAAAGTTGGATACATTCTCTCCTCTCTACTGACTATATTTTGTCTTTCACTAGCGAGTTTACATATTTTACTAATGACTACATGCTAAGTTAGCAGCTTCAGCTTGGGGCCTGCTGTTCAGGCTGCAGTATTTCAATACTTTAGCACTTTTTACACCAGCATAAGTAGGTTGTTATAACTTAATACAATACCTACTAGCACAATGGTTATCAGTTATAAAATATACAGGATTCATCTATAGGTCAACTCAGGCTTGGGCCTGTTGTCCAAGCCTTAGCACTTCAGCTCCTTCATTACTGCCATCTTTGAAGGGCGACCCTCCTGCCCACCTGGGAGGACCAGGTGGCAGATGATTGAGTCTCTGGAGTATGTGTTACCTGTTCTGTGCTTCTTGACCACATGCAGGTCTTTAATCAGTGAAAGGTCAGGAAGGCTCTCCATTCCTTTGTTAAGAGAAGACACACTTCCACTTACATTATGAAGTTTCAGTTTGCTGTCAGCCATAGTCAAAACATGGAACTTATCTTATATACATTAAAATATCTTAAAATATGACACTGTTGAGATGTTATATATAAACTTGTCTGTCAGATTTGTAGCCAAGCTACAATAGCTATAAAACTAAGAACCTGAATATATTTCACCCATTTGAGTGAAATGTGAGCATTGACATTGATGCTCCAGGTAAACAGTTCTGGACTAGGAAAACTTGTTGTAAGTGGTGCAGAGATCAGGAAACATTGGTTACTATCACTAGAATAACTGAGACAGAATCATAGAACCATAGAACAGTTTGAGTTGGAAGGGACCTTAAAGATCCTCTAGTTACAAGTCCCCTGCCATGGGCAGGGACACCTTCCACTAGCCCAGGTTGCTCAAAGCCCCATCCAACGTGGCCTTGAACACTGCCAGGGAGGGGGGCAGCCACAACCTCCCTGGGCAACCTGTTCCAGTGCCTCACCACCCTCACTGCCAAAAATTTCTTCCTTATCTTCAATCTACATCCCCTTTCAGTTTAAAACTGTTGCCCCTTGTCCTGTCACTACAAACACTGGTAAAAAATCTCTGTATCTTTGTCATAAGCCCATTTTATGTTTTGAAAGGCTGTAGTAAGGTCTTCCAGGAGTCTTCTCTTCTCCAGGCTGAACTATCCCAACTCTCTCAGCCTGTCCTCACAGGAGAGGTACTCCAGTCCTCTGATCATTTTTGTGGCCCTCTGGACCTGCTCCTAACAGGTCCATGTCTTTCTTGTGCTGGGAACCCCAGTGCTGGATGCAGTACTGGATGGGGTCTCCTGAGAGCAGAGGGGGAAAATCACCTCCCTTGACCTGCTGAACACACTTATTTTTATACAGAACAGGATACAGAAAGGCTGAATGAGATTCAGAGACAAGAGAATCATTTGCATCATAATTTTTTCAGGTCTGCCAGTCTGCTGATGAATCAGAGTTCTTCTGTGTGTGTAAGTTGATCATCCATGTTACTTACAGGGTAGGAGGATCCATATCATAAGAGCTGTATGGTATATTTTAATCCAATAAATAGTTATATGTTGTTAGTAATATGGATTACAAAATATTATTCATCATATTTTCAAAACTGATTTTATACAAAGTGATAGAAGCATTTTTAATGTATTATTTTAGATGGTTATTTATAGAAGCTTTTTTTTCTATAAAGTAGAGAAGTTGAGAATAGAAGTTCATAGAATTCTTCTTATCTGATCATGTCTGATAGCATAATTTAAATGAAAAGAGGTGTTGAAAAGTTATTTTTTAAATGTAGCAGTGCAAATTAGTTTTAGGGATGGATAAATTCCTACATCCAAATAAAAAGATTAAATAGTATCAATTCAGCTAATTCAGTGGAAAAGAACTTGGCTGGTGAAGACTCTTTATGAGGGAAAACCAGGGCCTTGGAAAGCCAGACATATTTTTTCTATTCAAGATCCATTTTCGATCCTTCCAATTAGGATATGTGACAGTTCCTTCTTGCCTTCCTTGAGGTAGAACGGGCCCATTTTTAGGCACAATAAGTAGGTGCTTTGGTGCTTAAACATCAGATTGGCTGGGATGCTCGGGGTCTTTGGTCCTGTTCTGCAGTCCTGCATTATCCCTGGGGAGACTTGGATCCTATCCTAATACAAGTTTTATTACTTCCTTTTAGCTCAGGTGTGCTAGTTGTTCCTCAGTGTGGAGAGACCTGAGAATCTGCTCTTAACTTTTGTATAATTCTCATGTCAAGCTGGTCTGAAGTCTCAGGATCAATATCACCTTTAATACCTCCATGGTCTTCCTCAAATTACCTCCCACCAATTTCAAGCATCTTAATGTCACCTTGATTTTGTGAGGATTTGCATCTTTCTCCCTCAAGGTTTGGGTTTATATTTCAACCCTCTGCCACTTAATATTGTCTTAGAAAATCTGTTTATAGTCTAATCCCTGAAATTCTATTCTACTAGATTCAACACCAATAACACCTTAACAGAAGCACAACAAGATTTGTTTCAGAAGGAAATCACAAAAATACCCTGAAAAAAACTTATCAGGGGAAATAGTTTGGAGTCTTGTGCAGCTAACATGACACTTTCTTTGTTGTGCAGGTGATATTTTCCTTTGTTTCTCCCTGGTGTTCCACAAAGTCTTCAAAAGAGGTCCATTAGCGCTATGTTGAGCAGAGGCCTCTTCGACTTCATCTACTGGCTGGACAAATCATGTGACCAATTCCTGGTCATCAGAGGAATTCAGGAATATAGGGGTCTTTTTCCACATAATTTGGATTGCTTAACACTTTTTAATATAACCATCTTCCAAATTCCAAAACATTCCCAGTCTTTCTACTGTCCTGGGAAGAAAGTGTGTCATGGTGTAGGCCAGTTGGAGGTCGTGTATCCTTGTTGGTGAACCATTCCTCCTGGCCATCGTGGTTCTGTGGGATGACTCATGAGAGTATGTAGGGAGGGTAGTTTTGATGGCATAAAGTCAAAACTCCTATTTTCCATCCCTGCCATCATGTCTGGGATTTTTAATATTTCCTGCCTTTCTGGGAAGTGATTTCTGTTTAAGTCTGTGTACAGTAATGGTCTGGCTTTGCTTCTGAAAGAGCAAGAGAAGAAATATTCTAGAGAATGTGAACTTATGACAAATGTTTGAATGTGGTGTTTCTTTTCAAGAGAGTTATGTTCTGCAGTACTCACTAATTTATTTGAGTTACTCTGCTTGTAGGACATCTGCCTCCCATCCTTTACTTTGGCAGTCTATAAAATAGCATTGTCTTCTGATGTTCACATTCAGTTTTAAAGGCAGTAGTTACTGAGAAATTAATACTGCACCACTGTTATTGTGCTGTTCTGAAATTGTCCATAACCTGTGTGCTGCAGCCCTGCTTCTGCTGCAGGAAAGAATGCTTGTTGAGGAGATATGCTTTTGAAAACCTCTTGCCTGAATCCATAATATTATTACCACCCACAATGGGATTATGAGAAAATATTCATGTCTTCAAGGCTCTTTGGAGGTGAAAAAGTTGTTGGATGTTGTGTGCATTAACTACTGTCACAATAGAAGAACATTAGAAGCTTTGCTGATAATAAATTAAGAGTAAAGAGTGGCAGGAGTACAGGTGGCAATCGAGATGTTTGGTTTGATGGGTAAGGCTGTATTCATTGTTTCAAGAGAAGATTCAACTTCCTCAGAAAAAGGTTAGCTAAATGAAAGAGCCACTGAGATAATATCTCAGCATGCCTTGATGAGAAACTCTTCTGAGCATGACCAACTTCATAACTAATCTTATGTTAGAAATTTTCACTATTGAAATAACAGACTGAAGTAAAATAGAAAGTCAAAAGAATGACACAGAAACAAATTAAATCCCCCAATAGCTGCTGACTTTCCTCAGGCTCCATGGTCTCTATGTATATACTAACTTTATTCTTGCAGAATCTTAATTGCACTGCCTTATTGGAGACTGACCACAGGGTCTCATATCTGAGGTGAGCATTGTCTAAAATCAGCTCCAGAGAAACATCTTCAGCTGCTTAAGGGTGGCAGAAATATGTATTCCCATGACTGCCTAGCAACAGTTGCTGCTGTAGATTTTGTAAGTATTGCTTCATGGATTACTCCTGGGAAGGAACTGTGTGCAATAAGCACGATATGATTGCTTCCATCTCCTATAATTACTCTAATCAGAGGGTGGTCAGAACTTTTAGGCACCATAACAGAATTGTTGGCAACATTCCCCAAACTATCCCCATGGTTTAGATTTTCCCATTGATTAGGTTCAATGTCTGGCCTTAAGAAAGTAGTCCCAAAAATTGGCAAATCTCAGCTTGAAAGTCAAAGTGCCTGATCTTCCTGCTGCCTTTTATACAACATATGCAAACAATTTTTCAACTTATCTGCAAACAAGACCTAGCTGCTTTTTCTATACCTGCTGCAAACCTGGCCACCTCCTGCCATTATTTTGATTTGAGATCAAGCCACCTATATTTTCTGAATAGGGAAGTAAGAACCAGCTGCAATTAGGGGCTACAGGTGTGAACATTTGTTCCCTTTACGGCAGGCACTCAGCTGTATTTAGTAATTAAAGGCAGGGAAGTGGTGCCTGGGGAAATGTGAACATTTAGTGATAACCTGGGAGTTTTCATAATGCCCTACCAGTGTGTTGTCTACATTGTCATGAACTCTGTATGTATCTGATGTTCCTAAGAGTAAGAATATAGAAGAGGTCACTATAAGAAAAACTAAATAGCCAAAGGTTTCTTTTTGTTAATATGGTGAACAACGAATCTCTAATATTATAGACCTCATAGAAGTGAGTATTCACATTTCCAGTTAATATATGTTGGTGGTTTTATTTTGAAATCAATAGGTTTGTATGAATCAAGTTACAGTATGAGCGAATGTGTTCTGTGACCTGATTAAAAAGACCTAGTTCTCTGATAAATGCAGGAGAAGTTTGTAAGGATTTTGGCATCATTGCATTGATTGCCTTTTCATTTTTCTTTTAGTGGCTATTCTACAGTAAAGGTTTTATAGAGTGTTCAGATTGAATGTAATTAAAACGCTGATATATTTCATGTCGCCTTTTTAGTAGCAGAGCGAAAATGTAAGACTGCACAGCAGAACACCTTTTTTAATCAAGGACCTTAGTTCCAAATGTGCTGAAAAACTGGTGGAAACTAGAACTTCCCAGTGTGAGCAGATGGAGGCTACCTGCTTTGAAAAGCAACTCCTAAAGGTTTAAATATCAGATTAATGTGCTGCTGGGCTGCAAATAACCACTGGATAGCTCCATGTGCACATAAATGAAAACATGCCTTAGAGGCATTTAAAAGTGGAAATAACTACAGACTGACCGCATGGGTTGAGGTATTCAAGGGCAGAAGGCCAAGCTGTGTAACTTTATTCCTTATTGTTTTTCTCTTTTTTTTTTTAATTTTTTTTTTTTTTTTTTTTAAAAAGGAAGCCAGAAGTGTTTCAGTTACATGCGCAAAATTCATCAAGGGAATGGTTTCTCTTGACTTATTGCTTTTCCTTTTTCTGCTTTGCAAATATTAACACCGACATCTTTGCATTTTTTTCTTTGTAACAACTAAAAATGCTTAGTCCAAACTACCAGGCCCCAGCAGAAAATCAATATCTTCAAGAAAATTGTTTGTTTACAATTATATTTTGATGCTTCTCTTTTAGCCATTTTTTAAAAATCTATTTTAAACAATTCCTGTACGTATATGATGGTTTTCCAGATTGTGGCAGTTTGTCATGGATTTTGCTGTTATTTCCTAGCCAAACTAGGAAAAAAAATCTTATTGGTATATTCGACTGTTGTTGTCCCTCTGCAGAGCAACTTACAGTCTTTATAGTGAATATTATTCTCTTCTTTTATTCTATGGAGAGATTTGTTGGTTCTTTTCCTCAGCCTAAACTCATGTTATCACTATAATCTTGCAGTTATAGTGAGAAACATGTACTCAACATTATTATTTGTGTTTTGTCAGATACCTGATTATCTAGCAATATCTTTAGATGCCTGTTATTAAGGATAAATCTATCTGAATCACACTCCATTCTTGTGATGGTGACATGAATATTGCACAAAAGTCTCACATTCTTCTTATTGCTTTTTCCTGGCAGTCACGTGGAAGGTTTTTAGCTCAGTCTTACCAAGTCCATTTCTAATCTATTCCAACTTTGTATCATTTGAGAAATATTCAGGCAAATATATTTTTCCTATGTAAAGATAATATTGAGTGGCCAGTTTCAGAGGTATTATAAACATTAATTAGTTCTGAAATATCCATGGAAGGCACAAGCTATTTTCTCATATCTTCTTTTGCCTTTGCTTTTGTAGAAATCCATGTGATTATTCTGTATGAATTTTTATTACTTATTTTTAGTGGGATTTATGCTTATGGACCTGCCTATCCAGACTTAATTTTATTTCTACTTTGTCCTACTAAGAATATCTGAGCAGTTCAGCAGTCTTACATGGCCACAGTTATTTCTGGCATGAAGTTCTGGAGGAAGCATGTTTACAGGAAAAATTTATGTGAGAAAGTGAAGGTAAGTATGAGATTCTACCTGTTGTGGTTTAAACCTGGCTGGCAGCCACACAACCACTCACTCACACTCCCCTGCCTGGGGGCTGGGGAAGAGAATTGGTGGGGTAAAGGTAAGGAGACTCATAGGTTGAGAAAAAAAAGAGTTTAATAATTGAAATATAATAAAATTATGATGATGATGATGATAATAATAGAAAATACAAACGGGTAATGCACAATGCGTTTGCCAGCCGATCCCCAGCCTGTTTCCGGATAGTGATCCAAGAGAAGAGAAGGGGAGGGGAGGGGAGAGGACATCCCAAAAACTGCAATCCCAGAAGCAAGAGCCCCTGCTTCCTGGCCAGCCCTTGTCTATATAGCATGGTGTTATATGATATAGAATATTCCATTGGCCAGTTTGGGTCCAGTGTTCTGGCTGAGCTCCCTCCCAGGTTCTTGTACACCTGTGCATGGGCAGGACATGAGGAGTTGGAGAGTCCTTGATGTCTTAGCAACAGCTGAAAACATCAGTGTATTATTAACATTCTTCTTGCACCAAATCCCATACTGAGTCCAAAACACAGCAATATTCTAGTTACTAAGAAAAATTAGCTCTATCCCAGCCAAAACCAGGACACTTCATCACCACCGAGAGTCTTGAAAAAAACCACTGAAAGTGTTCCACCTCAGCCTGTTTTCATGATTTTGATTGTGTAGTTGTCCGCAAATTGATATCTTTTTTTCCTTTTCAATATTTAACTCACTCCTCATACTTAGAGGAGACTTTTATATTGTCCACAAAGGTATGTGGATCTAGCCATAGATATCAAGATTTTTCTTTGATTCAGTTTATATCAAACATTAGCAGTCATTGCTGTGTTAACAAAATGTAAAATGAGAGGTGGAACGAGTAATAAGTAAAACACCCAAAGCTACATAATCAGGTATTTCTATCTGCCTGGCACAGAAATTCTTAGTGTTAATGTGTTTGTTTTCCTTTGGGAAGAGGAGCTATTGACTCTAGATCCATGACACTTGTATATCTTAGGGGGCAGTTGGATGAATAAACATCAGAAAAGCAAAAAAACCAAATTGTAAAGTATATTCAAATGTTTTCATTTTTTACTGGGAAAGTACTGGGTTTCTGTCTGCTAGTGGTGATCAGCTAGTAGTGGAAATGGACTCTGGGTTTTCAGGTTGCCTATGAAATTTAACTCTGTTATTCAAGAGATCGCCCACTGACCACAGCACATGCGTCTTAGAAAAGACCCAGAACTGATGTCAATAAAAAAGTTCTCCTCAATATTTCAGATCTGGCATGAGGTGTTATGAAACTTCACTGAAATGAAAGGAAACTTGATTCTTAATTTGAAGTATTTGATTTTGCCTGTTCAGAAATCTTGTATGAGAAGCAAGTGTTTGGTGACTTTTCCTTTCTCATGTGAAAATTCAGAGCCAAAAAAATTTTTTTCTTATTTTTTCATTATCAAGTAAAAAATATGTTGACTGATGATCTAAACACATTCAGATTTTGTTGTACGAAGTCTCTAATAGGACTGCAGATCTCCAAATGAGAAGCCTAGACCTAAAACCAGAAAAGTTGTAGATGCTGTTTCAATTTTTTCCCCAGCTTTTACCAGCTGTCAACATAATAGGAAAGACATGATAGACCAATATCCATCATTGACAAAAAAAAAAAAAAAAAAAAAATCTTTAATATATTTTTTTAAATCACTTATTAAGACTACAGGATCCAGTGGGAAATTAAAGTATTTTTTAGCTTTTTTCCTATAATCAAACCAGCCCACATTATTGCTCACAATTATAGTTTTTAGTAAACATAGTATTTTAGAATGCTAGTAATTCTTCTCCAAGCAACCCTAAAGGAGTTTTCATTGATCAATTAATTAACTTATGGTTATGTAAATGTATATTTAGTTGCATATTACTGGGAACATTGGATGTCCCTAAACAATAATTATATTCAACTAGATCCAATTACATTGCTCTGATATTAAGATATGACTTTAATACCACACACTTTGGAGAGAAATTTAATGCTTTGCAACTGTTACCCTTTGAAAAGCTGAGCTGAGTGCTGTGAACATCCCTTGTGCTCATTGCAATGTTACCTGAGACGGCTCTAACCTAACCTCTCACTGCCTGAATGGCTAGATTTATACCAATAGCAACCTATATCATTTAGCCACTGTCTTCATTTAAACATACAGTAGTATTTGTTTTGTATTAATTTTGAAAGGACAGGTCAAATTGAAATGAACATATATGTCAGTGTGACATGGACAGAGTTCTATGAATTTATTGAACAAAGTTAACAGTGGAGGTAGCTGCTTGCTAATGCCAAATAAATGTCATTACTTCAGACATAGTTTGCTGCAACCACTGGCCACTGTTACTAGATAGAAATTGAGTGACTTATGGATGTTTCATTACTGTCTATCCAAAGCAAACCTCAGTGCACAAAGACATGTGAAATAGTCTAAGAAAAATAAGAAAGTTGTCTCTCACATGCTTCAGTTTTCTTTTTCTTCCTTAAACACCTTATCCAAATGTTTAGCTTGAATAATCCTTCTGAATGCACAAGAGTTAACAAAAAATGGAGTTAGATTTTGGAAATGAGAAATCATTGATCCTTCATTAACTAAAGATTTCTTCCTCTTCCTGAAAAAAAAAAAAAAAAAAAAAAGACATGTATATGGAGGATTTCTATGTTTATATATTGCTGTGTTTATATCTGAGTTTATATCTATAAAATGCACAAATATTTTCCTCCCATGAGCTAATGTATATAGATGATGCACTTGCCTTATATAAAGCCCAACATTTGAAATGTGCATACCTTTCCTTAAAATACTAATGCAAAATAATATGGAGTGGGAGGGTGAGGATTTATTGAGGAGATGGTAAGGAGGTGGCTGCAGATTTTTCAAATATTTATTAATAGACTCTTTTGTGGCATCCATTACCATAGTAACAGAATATCTCATGCAATCATGCCCTCATTCTTTACTTTTCTGAAGGTAAACAGATGGGAACTGAGATGCACAGATGAAGACTAAAAACCCAAGGTCAGAACCGGATTTCTGTACAAGAGACAGTACTAAAATGTAGATCTCTGGAGTCCTAGCCCATTGTTTTAACCCAAACTGATCTATCCTTTTACTGTAAGACAAAATAATTTATTATTCACCAAATAAATTAATATTAATGTTTTTCATTCTTTAGTATTTCCCAAATCATCTCAACTTGTGTGATTTACCTAAATCAGGTAAAATGAAGAGGCAGCTTCTGGTATTTGAAATATTCTGAGAATCTTTAAAAAAGTTTTCTCAGAGGCCCAGATGAGAAATTCTGCCTCAGTGTGAGGATGCAGAACATGAACTGGATAAACCTGGAAGACAAGTGTTACAGAAGTTCTATCTTTGGGTAATGATGTGGAAGGTCCTTTAGTAAAAATTGAATAACAGATTCAGATGAACGTAAAGTCACAGAAAAATAGATTCAGTGTCAATAAACTCATAAACAATCTATCTTTTATTATGATAAGATTTTCTTAAGATTAATCCCTACTGGGAAAGCTCAGGATGTTGTAGTGATGATTACAGGTTTCAGCAGTTGCTAACTTTGTTCGCACAATGTTTGAAGTGGGCCAAGGCATGACTTTCCCTCTCAGTGTGGGCAGATTGTGGGCAAATAAACTAGATGTGCTAGCATTCCACCACTGACCAGATGAACCCCAAAATTACCATCTCAGAGTGTCCTTCCACTGTTAACTGGCTTCGTAGAAGTCCCAATTCAATGAGCTAAACCTCGTCCTAATATTTTATTTTTTTCAGCACAGCTGCTTGTTAACTTTAGTGCAAAGCTACCCTCAGGTCTAGTCCCACACAGCAACAGGAGTTGTGCTGTGTGTAAATTAGTCTTTAATGTCTCCCCACATCACTTCCATTAAGTTCACATTACCACTTATTACAGGTGTTATATCACAATTTACCTTTACACTTCCATCTTCATTTAAACAGTATGAATTAGCAGAAATATTGTTACATTAGTTTCCTCCCCTGCTTGGGAATGAGGGCACTAAAACCTTCCTTGTGAACAGAATAACTTGCACATTTCAGCAAGACCACAGCGCATTTCAATTATGTTGATTGAACTTTTAAGCTCAATGTATTTCCTGCTTAATTTCTGTAGGATATGAACATCTGATTAGTGTTGATACTTAATGTTCATCTCAAAATGAAAATTTCTAATTGGATTTATTTGAAAAGTGCTGAAATACTTAACTTTGGGGTGCCCTGTCTGACTACATCAGTCAGACCCCTCACAAGGCCTTGTGGAAGTGCTAGTTCTCCCTCATGAACATCCCACACCACCTAACACTACAGCAGCGCTGGAAGACCCAGACTGAGCTTTTTCCACCCAAAATGAAACATTTATCTGGATTTTCCTGAATATTTTAATCTTGCAACAAAATCCCCTTTTCCTCCAGGTGAAGCATATTTCTGAGGAAACTTTGTTTTCTGTCACAAAGAACACTGGTGAAGAACAGTTGGTCTGTTCCAGCATGACTCTGAACTTCTGAAGTGGAATATTGGTGCTGGAGGCTGGGCTAAGCACAAGAGCCTTTGCCCTCAAAGATGTGATTTCTTAGGAGGGCCAGCAGAGAAACAAGAAGGATCAGTATCACTGCAGAGATAGGCTTTGGAGCGTGTTGCTCTTTCACCTCTTTTCCTGCCCTTTGTTCTTTCCTGGGGGGACAGTGAGCGGGACGTCCTGAGCTGTTCCCTTGCTCCCATTCTGCATCTCTCCTGTGTGAGGCTGATTGCCAGCTGAGCTCCCCTCCACCCTCCTGGGAGCACTTGCTTGCCATCCAGGCTCCTGTGGGCTGAATCGTGTCTGCAGATGGCTTGGACACAGCTAACAGGGGGACCACGGGGACTCACAGCAGCCCACTTTATCAGTTAATCCAACTCAGAGTCAACCGCCAGAAGCATGCGGCAGGACACTGGCTGCTTGTTTAGTTGTTGTGCTTGCTACACAGAGGTGTCAAAGTTACAACTTTTCCGGTGTATCCTATAGACTAACCATCTCTGTGTTCAGAATTACCCGTGTTAGGCATTTCAGAGAAACATCAGAAACAAAAAGATGATGAGCTAAATCCTACTACTTTTTCCTTCCTTCTTTGATTGTCTCTAGTAATTTTTTCCTACTGTCTCCAAAAAATGGATCACCCAAAATACAAAATGAAAACATTTTCCAAGGTTTTAAAGAACACCACATACATATTTTTTCTGGGTTGTGGATTTTTTTTTTGTTTGCTTGGTTGGTTGGCTTTGTTTTGTTTTGTCATTTATTCATTCATTTTAAACATACCTGCAAGAAAGAGAGATATCGAGGTACTGGAACGAGTGTAGAGGAGGGCAATGAAGCTGGTGAAGGACCTGGAGAACAAATCCTGTGAGGAGAGATTGAAGAAGCTGTTACTGTTTAGTTTGAAGAGGAGAAGGCTGAGGGGAGACCTCATCACTCTCTACAGCTACCTGAGAGGACATTGTAGAGAGGTTGGTGCTGGTCTCTTCTCACAGGTGATTAGTGACAGAACAAGGGGGAACGGCTTTAAACTGCAACAGGGGAGCTTTAGACTGGCCATTAGGACAACATTTTTCACAGAAAGAGTGGTCAGAGAGTGGAATAGGCTGCCCAAGGAGGTGGTGGAGTCACCATCCCTGGATGTGTTTAAGGGTCGTTTAGATGAGATGTTGGTGGATATGGTGTAGGGGAGAACTTTGTAGAGTAGGGCTGATGGTTGGACTCGATGATCCCAAGGGTCTTTTCCAACCTGAATGATTCTTTGATTCTATGATTCTAATTACCTCTTTTTCATAACCTACTGTACCTTTCCCTTACTTCCTGCCCTTCTTTTATAATACTCATTATATTTTACATTATGCATAGGTCTTTTTCTCCCCCTGATTAAATTAACTCTAATTGGTCTTCAGATTGTACATTTCCTCTGATTCTACCTGTAATGTTTTTCACTAATACATTACACAAAAATTGTGTTAAGTACTATCAGAGTTTTCCTCTTGTTGCTGGAGGAATGCCTGGTCAATATTTCACTCAGTACTCCTCTACAAGCATCACCCTGGTGCTTTTTCAGAACATCTTCTATTGCCGTGGCTGCAGCAGGATGTCCTGTGGAAGGAGATACTGTCGACATGGCCTGCGACACCGAGAGACTGTGGTCAGAGAAATATCGATTTATTGTCTTTTCCTTGAAAAAAGACTTGCTGCAGCCCTGCTAGTGCTGCCGGCGGGGTGGCCTCTTGCAGGGCTGGACAGAGTCCTGGGGGCCAGGGGCCCTCCTCTTCGGGGGGCGCCGGGACCCCCCAGTTGAGCGGTCCCTGCCCCTGTAAGGAATGGAGGGGTTGTGGATGCAGCCCTGGGCAGAGGGACCTGCCACCACTGCCTGCCCCGGCTCCTCCTGGGGCTGCTCCTGCTCTGCTGGGACAGGAGCAGATGGGGGGCGGCTGGGACCCCCACGGAGGGTGGCCTCCGAGGTGCCGGCTTCCTCCTCCCTGTTGGAGCCTGCAGAGCTGCTGGAGGAGGATGAGTGGGAGGGGGGAGTCCCCCACTGGGAGCTGGTGGGGCTGGGGCTGGTGGAGCTGGCGCCAGCCCCAGAGCTGTCATCCTCTTCCCACACAGGAAGGTTGTGCAGCAGCCCCCAGGCATCCTGGCTGCACTGGTCCACGATGATATTGATGACGCCATGGACCAGAGGTGCTGCACGTTCCCCAAGGTCAGGCTGCAGCAGCTGGACCATGGCTTCCGCGACCGGGTCGCTGACGCACAGGGTGTGCAGGATTCTGGTCTCTGCATGATGTGCCTGCCACCAGCGGGGCCCAAATATTGACCACAGCTCCAGGCGCAGCCACGGCAGCAAGGGATTGAGGAGATGATGATCTGTTTGGAAAAGTTCTGCCCAGACCTCGGGCAGGATGCCACCCACTGCCTGTGCCTCTGGCCCTGCAGTCCCCTGCTCATCTGGGGACAGTGTCCCCTGTGGAGAAGGTGCAGGGGATGCCATGCGGTGATGGGGGCTGTTTTTGGCCAGGTGGCTGGGAGCTGTGCCTGCCTGGCTGCTGATATCTCGTGATGCTTCAGGGAGCGTGATGACATCTATATAGTCATTTTCTTCCTGCACAGGAAACCGGACCTTTTCTACCTGTTTTCTACAGACTGGGCACTCTTGCTTCAGATCTAACCACGGCAGGATGCAATCCAGGCCGAACCAGTGGCAACAGGGCAACCCATAAGCGCTGTCATGTGGGGCATCACGGCAGATGGGGCAGATCTGCTCTGTCTCTGTAGCCATGTTCATGTGCTGCAGTAGGTGGGGGATCTCTGAGGATGAGGAGCTGCTCCCACTTGCTGGCACTGGAGCTGCCAAAGGGTGTCACGTGCTGCAAAAGTGAAAGAGGCCCCAGTCACTCGCTATCCTGGGGAGGATATGTATCGTTTATGAGTGATAGGCTTGGGGTGACCATGGGATGGGTGATGGGGCTCAGGGAGCTGGGAGGGTGTCCTTCTCAAGGGGTCTTCCTTGTTTCTCTGCTGGCCCTCCTAAGAAATCACATCTTTGAGGGCAAAGGCTCTTGTGCTTAGCCCAGCCTCCAGCACCAATATTCCACTTCAGAAGTTCAGAGTCATGCTGGAACAGACCAACTGTTCTTCACCAGTGTTCTTTGTGACAGAAAACAAAGTTTCCTCAGAAATATGCTTCACCTGGAGGAAAAGGGGATTTTGTTGCAAGATTAAAATATTCAGGAAAATCCAGATAAATGTTTCATTTTGGGTGGAAAAAGCTCAGTCTGGGTCTTCCAGCGCTGCTGTAGTGTTAGGTGGTGTGGGATGTTCATGAGGGAGAACTAGCACTTCCACAAGGCCTTGTGAGGGGTCTGACTGATGTAGTCAGACAGGGCACCCCAAAGTTAAGTATTTCAGCACTTTTCAAATAAATCCAATTAGAAATTTTCATTTTGAGATGAACATGAAGTATCAACACTAATCAGATGTTCGTATCCTACAGAAATGTTGTCTAGACCATTCCAGATTTCTCCTGACCATAAAAGTTCAATGTAATCTATCTTTTCCATATATATATATATATATATTTTTTTAATCTCAGGCTCCATTATTAATTTTGTGATGTAAAGCAGCTTTGCTTTGTCTCAGAAACATTAAAAAAAGCCCCACACCTTAAAAAAATTCCTTTTAATTTAAGAATCATTGTTCTGTATCTATGACCTGTGTATATCAATGTTTGCATTGACTGATTTTGATGTAGATAGTTAAAATTTATTTTGTACAACATCTCTGCACATAAAAAGACATCTGCTTGTCTTGCAAATGGTAGAACTTGTAGTCCCAGGATAAGTGAAATCTAGGTATGTACTTCCACATTCAGGATCAGCTGGGAGCCATGTAACAGCAGAACAATGAGCTATGTGGTTTTTTTGTGGTTTAACATTCCTCTGTTAAGCAGGGAAGAGACAACTGAAGTTAGCAACTAAAGAGCAGTTAGAGAGAATTGCAATCATTCAGGAGCTCATGAAAACCAAATTTTCAACATCCAGTTGTAAAAGTTCAGATGTTGTAAGTGGAGGTCCTGTACCAGGTCAGGGCAGTTACCTCTGCAGAATGTGAGAGACTGGATTTTGCATTTTCAAATACTGATTTTACAACTTTATTTACACTAGTAGAGTGTAAATCTCCAACCTCAAGAAATTCTGTGATTTGGAAAGCTGAGGACGAAATCATAGATCAATTTCTAAATCAGTGCTTCGTGCTTTAGTGTAGTGGTTCCTCCTAATCTCTTCCAGTAAGTCCTGGGTGCTCCTTATTTTCTTACTCCTTCTTCACAGAATCAGATCATGTTACTGGTTCCCACTTGGACATTGAACCATTGACTGTAACTCTTTCAATGTGGTCATCCAGACAATTCCTTATCCATCTACTAGTCCATCCATCAAATCCTTATCTCTCCAATTTAGCGACAAGAATGTTGTGAGGTCTGTGTCAGAGGCCTTACAAAAGTCCAGGTAGATGACATCTGCAACTTTTTGCTTTTTCACTGATGCAGTCACTCCATTGTAGAAGGTCACTAGATTAGCCGGGCAAGGTTTACCAATGGTGAAGTCACGCTGGCTGTCTCTAATCACCTCTATGTTTCAGGATATCTTCCAGGAGGCTCTGTTCCATGATGCTGCTGGACACAGAGGACAGGCTGACTAGTCAGTATGTGTTCAGTAATGATGCAATTCATTAGAGAGTGCCATTTGGATTTTTGGACTCTTTTCACAAATTGTCACATTTGTTAAGCTGCTATGTGCTAGAAGACAAAGAAAATTTAAAAAGAAAATATTAGTTTCTCAACATTTCACTTCAGTAATTACCCAGTATTTTGGTCACTGACCAGGTTGTGTGATGTTTTGAGTGAGATTTGAGCTTATATCTCTCAAAATTCTGTAAACACCAACCTGAGAGAGATATAAAGAAGTGATAATGTGCATTTCTCAGAGTCTCTGTGTTGTGGTTTAACCCTCGTAGGCAGCTCAGTCGCATCCAGCCACTCACTCACTCCCCTCTGTTGGGGGAAAAGGAGAATCAGAAGGGTAAAAGTGTGAAAGCTTGTGGGTTGAGATGGAGACAGTTTAACAAGTACATCAAAAGCTGTGTGAACAAGTAAAATGGAATAACTCCTTCACTACTTCCCATCAACAGGCAGGTGTTCAGTCATCTCCAGGAAAACATGGTTTTGTCACGCATAACATTGACTCGGGAAGACAGACTCCGTCACTCTGAATGTCCTCTCTTACCTCCTTCTTCCTCTCCCAGCTTTTTATGCTGAGCATGAAGATATGTGGTGTGAAATATTCCTTTGGTCAGTTGGGGTCAGCTGTCCTGGCTGTGTCCTTGTGAGAGACTGGAATGTTAAGTGATTGTCTCAAAGCTTGCTGGTGTGTGTGCTTCCCTCATGGGACACGGCATACTTGAGAGGCCTGGAGGCACTGCAGCTTGCAAGGAAACCTGTGCAGCTTGCTGAAGCAGCAGACCTTCCCTCTGCATATCTGGAACCATCAGAAGAGAGTGCTAACTGTTGCCAGGGGCTGGGCCGGCTGCCCACCAGGAGGCTGTGTTGTTTTCTGCCAATAATCATGTGAAGGCCACGTGATAAATGAGACCTGAGGCGTGTGGACAGTATATGAGGCATCTGTGCATGCGCAGGATTTCCCGTCAGCTGGACCGTGTCCTATAAAAGGACCCTGAAATCTAGCCAGGGTGTGCACACCCACCACTGGAGAACTGAAGACTGAGGACGAATGGGATGCCGCTGGATCCATGGTGGTGACTATTCTTGCCACTTTATTTTGGATGCTTCTTGGTTTCTGTCTTTTCCTTCCATTCTGTCCTATTGCTACCCCTCTTCACTTTTAATAATAAAAGCTGTTTTGGTTGTATGTCATTTGACCTCATTTGTGTCTTAATCTCGCTCTTGCGATCATATCAAAACCTCCTCAATATCAGATCGGGACAGTCCCCTTCACAAATTCTTGAGCACCCTCAGCCTGCTCACTGGCTGGGCAGCGTGAGACACAGAGAAGGCCTGGACACTGTGCAAGCACCGCTCAGTGATAACTAAAACATTGGTGTGTTATCAACACTGTTTTGGTCACAAAGCCAAAACATAGCACCCTATCAGCTACTATGAAGGAAATTAACTCTATTCCAGCCAAACCAGTACACTCTGTTAGCACTGTTCCATTCTCAATAATAAGAATCATGTGAAGTCTTGTGTTTCATTTCTCTATGTGTATCTTACCTTTATAACCTCTGTGATTGGTTAAACTTGTGTTAATTTGTTTTTAGGGCATGCTAAGGAGGTTTACTGTGACTCAGTTGACAGATGAGGACAGGTAAAATTCATACTTAGTCATGATCATACAAGTCAGATCAGGTGAATTTGCTTATTATTTGAAATTAAACTTCTGTGAAGATTATATTTTATTTTTTTTCCTGGTTCAGTCATCCTTTTTACCGATGTATTTATCTGGTGAAATATTTACAGAAAATTGCAATTATATATGTTTTTCCTGCCATCAGCCATGTCTGGTTATAAACATCACAGCCTCTAGGAAAATTAAGAGGAATTAGAAGTGTTGCCTTTGAAGTAAATGGGTTTCACAGAATCATCTAGGTTGGAAAAGACCTTGAAGATCATCTAGTCCAACCGTAAACCTAAGATTGACAGTTCCCAACTACACCATATCCCTCAGCGGTATGTTGACCCTACTCTTAAACACCTCCAGGGATGGGGACTCCACCACCTCCCTGGGCAGCCCATTCCAACGCCTAACAACCCATTCTGTAAAAAAAACCTCCTAATATCTAGTCTAAACCTTCCCTGGCACAACTTGAGGCCATTACCCCTTGTCCTATCGCTTGCTATTTCGTTAAAGAGACCCATCCCCAACTCTCTGCAACCTCCTTTCAGGTAGTTGTAGAGGGTGATGAGGTCTCCCCTCAGCCTCCTCTTCTCCAGACTAAACAACCCCAGTTCCCTCAGCCACTCCTCACACGACATGTGCTCCAGACCCTGCACCAGCTACGTTGCCCTTCTCTGGACACGCTCGAGTCATTCAATGTCCTTTTTGTAGTGAGGGGCCCAAAACTGAACACAGTCATCGAGGTGCGGCCTCACCAGTGCTGAGTACAGGGGTAAGATCACTTCCCTGTCCCTGCTGGCCACGCTATTTCTGATACAAGCCAGGATGCCATTGGCCTTCTTAGCCGCCTGGACACACTGCTGGCTCATGTTCAGCTGGCTGTCAATCAACACCCCCAGGTCCCTCTCTGACTGGCAGCTCTCCAGCCACTCCTCCCCAAGCCTGTAGCGCTGCTGGGGGTTGTTGTGGCCCAAATGCAGCACCTGGCATTTGGCCTTATTGAAACTCCTCCAGTTGGCCTCAGCCCATCGCTCCAGTCTGTCCAGGTCTCTCTGCAGAGCCTCCCTACCCTCAAGCAGATCAACACTCCCACCCAACTTGGTGTCATCTGCAAACTTACTGAGGGTGCACTCGATCCCCTTGTCTAGGTCATCAATAAAGATGTTAAACAGGAGTGGTCCCAAAACCGAGCCCTGGGGGACACCACTCGTGACTGGCCGCCAACTGGATTTAACTCCTTTCACCACAACTCTTTGGGCCCGGCCATCCAGCCAGTTTTTTAACCAGCAAAACTCATCCAAGCCGTGAGCAACCAGTTTCACCAGGAGAATGCTGTGGGAAACGATGTCAAAGGGCTTACTGAAGTCAAGGTAAACACCATCCACAGCCTTTCCCTCATCCAATAAGCAGGTCGCCCTGTCGTAGAAGGAGATCAGGTTTGTCAGGCAGGACCTGCCTTTCACAAACCCCTGCTGACTGGGCCTGATCATCCAGTTGTCCCGCATGTGTTGTGTGATGGTACTCAGGATGAGCTGCTCCATCATCTTCCAGGCACCAATGTTAAGCTGACAGGCCTGTAATTTCCTGGATCATCCTTCCGAACCTTCTTATAGATGAGCGTCACATTGATCAGTTTCCAATCTGTCAGGACCTCCCCGGTCAGCCAGGACTGCTGGTAAATGATGGAAATTGGCTTGGCGAGCACCCCAGCCAGCTCCTTCAGCACCCTCGGGTGTATGCTATCTGGTCCCATAGACTTGTGTGTGTCTATGTGATTCAGAGGGTCACTGACTGTCTCCTCCTGGAATGCGAGGGGGTTGTTCTCCCAGTCTCTGTCCTCTGGTTAAGGAGGATGGATTCCCTCAATACAACTAGTCATCTTTTTAAAGACTGAGACAAAGAAGGCATTAGGGACCTCAGCCTTCTCCTCATCACTTGTTACCGTGTTTCCTCCTGTGTCTAGCAGAGGATGGATACTCTTCCTGGTCTTTCTTTTGCTATTGACATACTTATGGAAACATTTCTGGTTGTCCTTGATTGCTGAAGCCAGAGTAATTTCCAGCTGGGCTTTAGACCTCCTGATTTCCACCCTGCATAGCCTCACAACATCTTTGTAATCACTGTGAGTGGCTAGCCCCTTCTTCCAAGGGCTGTAAACTCTCCTTTTCTCCCTGAGTTACAGCCAAAGCTCCCTGTTTAGCCAGGGTGGTCTTCTCTGGCGCCGGCTTCTCTTACAGCACCTGAGGAACGCCTGTTCCTGTGCCATTAAGACTTCCTTCTTAAAGAGTGCCCAGACTTTCTGGACCCCTATACGCTTCAGGACTGTCTCCCAAGGGATCCTGTCAGGCAGGTGCCCAAACAAGACAAAGTCAGCCCTTTGGATGTCCAGGATGTCAGTTCTGCTTAGCTCTCTTCTGGCCTCTCTAAGAATAGAGAACACTATTATTTCATGATCGCTGTGCCCTAGTCATCCTCCAACTGCCCCATCATCGACCAGTCCTTCTCTGTTCACAAAGAGGAGATCCAGCAGGGCACCTTCTCTGGTCAGTTCTCTCACCAGCTGCGTCAGGAAGTTGTCTCCCACACATTCCAGGAATCTCCGGGACTGGTGCCGCTCTGCTGTGTTGTATTTCCAGCAGATGTCTGGGAAGTTAAAGTCTCCCACAAGAACAAGGGCAAGCGATCGTGAGATTTCTCCTAAATGCCTACAGAATATTTCATCCACCTCTCTGTCCTGGGTGGGTGGCCTGTAGTAGACTCCTACTACAACATCTGCCCTGTTGGCCTTCCCCCTGATTCTAACGTAAAGACACTCCACCCTGTCTTCACTGCACCACCCCACCACCTCTCCTTCCTTGTCTATCTCTCCTAAAGAGCTTATAGTGGTTTGCCTGATTCAAACAGCTTGGGTAAACCTGATCAAAATATCATTATAATTACTCACTATTTTAGTTAACAAAATGCAGCCAGCAGGTTTGTTAAGGGTATTAAAAAATCTTTCAGCATTTCTGTTTGCTTTTTACTACCATTGCTTGATATGCTGCAAACATTATAGTTCAGAGATGACATTTGAGGTTTTCCTAGAGAGTGTAAGCATCTGAGAGCAATTTAATAAATGATAACTAACAAATGTGCCAAGAATTAATTTCATATATGAAAGGTGAATATACTAAAACACTATTTTAGAAATAGGCTGAAACTGAAAAACTGTTTTTTTGATTTGAAAGTTGTGTAGACATGAAATGAGCCTTGGTAAATAGTAAAACAAGACTGTATCTGAGAATGTGTGTTAGCTGACAGAGTAACTGCAAACTCATGACTGTATCTTATCCTTAAAATTCACATGCATTTTCTCAGGAAACTGAAGATTTCCTTAGAAATTAACAACAAGGTGAGAGCAAGGAATATAAATCACGTATTCAAGAAACACTAAAAGTTTTCCTAAAATTCTTGGGTCATCATTCTTTGAAAGGCAACCTCTCCTATCATGAATCATGACAGTTGTTCAAAAACAAGTAGCAGTTCAAGGCGATGCTGAATTATAGCTGCCCATCCTATAACCTGAAGGCCACAATAGTGCCTCAAGCCAGTTCCAAGGGTGTCCATGAAGGACATTCTTTCAGGAAAGAAAAAAATTAGATGGTCCCAAAACAATTGCTTGAAGTGAAATTGTCCAAGACTCCAGAGAATCTTGAAATCTAGAAGAGTCATCAGCACTCAGAACTCCAAGCTCATATCTAGTCTGAAAAATAATGGCTTCATCAATAGCATTAATGTAGGCCAGATCCAGAAGATTAATAGTAAGTACTTTGAATCCAATGTTGTAAAGATTAATGCTCATGATGAATTTTATGCTGTGAGTAAGAAACCTCTGGCAGGTTCAGAGGAACCACTGATAAGCTTAAACAGATATACACATCATATAAATTTTGTTGCCTGAAATGAAAAGATGGTTTTCTTAAACAGTTGATGGTTTTCAAAACATTTCTCATTAATACTAGCCCAATTTACATAATGGGATTTTAGGGTTTTAAGATATGTTGCATAATGGAATAAGTATATCGATGACTTTTAGCTGTTATTCATCCTACCATAAAAGGGATCTGAATTTGATCATGTTGCATTCTACAGTCACATCTTGCTTGACTTCCCTGTTTAAAAAACTCTGTATTGTAAAAACACACTACAGGGATGGAGGAGGAGTGTGGTGGGGATGAACACAGAAATCTTTCCACTTTACCACTTATTTAAAGGTGAACTCAAGCATTGAAGGAGGAAGCGGCTTTCCTGTGGTTTGTCTATGATTACCTGAAAAATAGAGTCAAAGAATTAAACTCATATGACTTGTATCGAAACATAGTTCCTTAATCCAAAGAGAAGCATACTTTCCATGCAAAGAGAGTAAATGAGTTAGAATTATCTCCTTCTGAGGACATAGACGTCATGTCTCTCAGCTTAAGCACATGCTTGAGATCAACTTTATGCAGTATACCCTCAGCCTAGACAGTCGTCATCTGGCAGCAATTAGATGCAAAAACCCAGTTTTCAGCTAAGTCAGACATTTATTCTCAGTGTATTACATAATTGGATTGGAATGCCTAGGTGTAATCTCCTTTTATCTTTAACTTTTAATTCTTTAGGACAGAGGCATGGAAAGTTTCTTTTTCTGGATGATTTAGAACTATTTTTCTCATAACTCAAAAGTGGTGGAAAATTTTCTCAGGACAGTGTTTGTAGCAGCTACTCAACGGGAATTTTTCCCTTGTTAGTTTATTTGTTACACTACTGAACAAACGAAAGTGGGATTTGTAGTTCAAACTTTTCTCCATCTGAACGATATGATGCCTTTTCTAGGGAAGTGTGCGTTGCCATTCTAGCATAATCATTTCCTCTGTCTCCCTGTGTTGTGCTTTCACCCTGGGCGGCAGCTGAGCACCATACTGCTGCTAGACCCAACAAAGCTAATATGAAGAAATTACAATTCCATCCTGGCCAAAACCAGTACACGTTTGTACTTCTTCATTTTGCATTCAGTGCACAAACAGCTGTTCACTTTTAAATAAGCAAAGAAATAAATACATATGCTTATTCAAACACTCAAGCTGCGTAGTTCATGTGGTACCTCATTCATACAAACCTGTTCCTTCCCTTTGGCCTCATAGTTTATCCACTTGACAACTGGCTTATTGCTTCATAAAAGACTGCAATGGCACCATTGAAATAACTTTAATTATTTAACAGAATGAAGGTTTAGTAAATTGTGTGGGTTAGGTATACATAACATTACATTATACAAAATAATTGGTTTGTATTTGACAGAAACATGTTAACTTTCCTTTTAAAAAGGTTAGATCTGCCACTCTGGCATGATCTCTACAATCGTCTCATTTTGTGTTAATTGTGTTAAAAATGTTTGTCTGCAACCTCTATTTTCTACGCTTCACAACTTTTTTTTCCTGAGTCACTAGATTTTTTCCCTATATAAATGAAGCTTTGATGGTGAAAGGTACATGCAGGGACACAAGTTCACTGCTTAGCCCTCTGTGTATAACTGGGTTAAATGGGACCTCCAGCTGTTGCTATTTCCTGTTGAATACCTTTCCTGATTTAGGGTCCTAGGCCAGGGATGCTGATGTAAAACTCTTACTCCTGATCTCTAGCTTAGGGACCAAACACTGTACAGGTTATTCGAGCAGTCCCTGAATTAGAGAAGTGTTCTTTGAGTATGTGTCTTTGGGTAGTGTCTCCTTCACACTAGGGATGAAGAATTTATTACTGCATTAGTAAGACTGGACCAATATTTGCTCTTTGTTTTAGTGCAGTTCCACCTGTATGCCTGGTAGTGAAGGAGAGCCGGTTTGGAGAGGTGGCACAAGAGCACAGAAAGGCATTTAGTCTGCAGTACAAAGAACATATAACCTGTCTGTGGGACAGGTAAATACAGATGAGCAGACCACACATGGACAATATTGGTGAGCATGTTGAGATGTTTCAACACACCAGCTGCTGAATCAATGTTTTTAAAGTGGTTTTACAGGCATCACAGCAACAGGGATTTTAAAGAGAGGATCCTGTCCTTTTAACATTTACCTCCCAGGGGTCTGACATCCACTTTGATGTACTCTGCGTTGAGTTGTTGAATACTGATTTTTGTTGGCGGCTTGGAAAATAGAAGCATAGTGAATAATACACCTTGTATTGCAGCACATGAAATTCAGGCAGCAGGAGGAAAAGTTCTTTTATGAGCGTATCCTTAAATTTTCCATTAAGACTTGAAAAGACATACCAAAAAAGGGATCTTATGTTTCCTACATAACTATTGGGGAAGAAGAGTGCTTTCATGATTTGTGTTTGTAATATTTGTAAATGAAAGCACAGTGGCTGTATTGAATAAAGGACATACAGTTAAATCACTTATATTTTACCTTTTATGACATGATTGAGTTGTGAATTATGTTCATTTTCGTTGCATTTACAGGCTGGAACAGATGGTGAAGGCTTAGTGATAGGGAATGTATCTATGACTATTACACTGTTTGTGCCAGGATGGCTTCCTTGGATGTAGATTCACTGTCTGAATTGTGCGGGCAGAGTCTGGAGCACTGCAGGTTGTGCTTGGAGCGCAGACCCCAAATGGACACTTGAGGATGATCTGAGAGCAGCTGAGCTGGTTTACTTGTATCTGCCATACTTTAAGGTAGGCAGTATGGTCTGGTTAATAGGGCTATTGGCTTTGTAGTCAGGAGGCTTGAATTCTAGTCCAAACTGGATAAAAACTGTTCCTGTTTCCATTTCCTATCTTAAAATTGTGTACATTTGTCGTTCTTGCAAAGTTCTTTCAGACACTTGGGTGAGTAGAATTAATGTGACTTCTGTAGTTCTGGACCTGAATCTCTGGTCTTCTCCATATGTGTCTGTAAACAGATTAGAAAACATAAACAATGAGGCTGCAGGACAAAAGCCAAATACTCATTTGTTCTTCTGAAATGGGACTAATGGGTGATCATTCTTGATTAGAAGCTTTGGGTACAATCATTTTAATAGTTCTTGATTTCTTAAATTGATTTACAAAATGATAATGCAAGAATATCCCTAATGAATAAATTAGGTATTCTACAACATTCTAATTTGCATGACTTTCTTCTTCCTATACAAAATTTTCTTGAGAAAGCCATAGGCAATAGCACAGCAAATTTAATGCTACATACTTCACAGTCAGTGGTAAACATCACAAATCAATCTAGAGCAATTAAATTCAGATTTCCACCCCACCAGAACTCTCCTGCATATATGTGAGGTCAGTGAGCTGATGGAGATTGCCAAGGGACGTTCATGAAGGAATATGTAGTTAGGATATTTTCTTACAGATGGAGCAGGTAATCTTGTGAGATGTCATATGCTATTGGTTCTTGTCCTTCATTCAAACAATATATTAAACTGGAGATTAACTGTTGTTAATTACACAAGAACTAGCAGTTAAAAGCAAGAACATAATTTATTGTAAATTCTGCTGAACAGAGCATACTCATCAGTGTGATCTTCATGTGCACTTATGTGATCCTAGAGCACAAAATGTAGACAAATGTTTAGCTGTGAGAAGTGAGCCCATGCCAGGAGGCTGTTTAGCATACTGTTAGGACACCTCATAGTCATATCTCCAAATGAGAACTCCTCTTTCTGCCCTAAGTCCCAAAGAATGTAGCCCAGTCTGTGATTGTGTTTGGGCTCTTTTCACAGGACTGAGAAATTTAGTGATAAGCTAATTCTCACTTACACGTCTGTCACTTCTATTGGATGTTTATTGAAAAGTTTATCTCTTGAGGTATCTTTTTATCTACTTTCTAGTAGAAGATTTATAACAATTATTACATTGTGCAAATCTTAGTTTTGTGCAGTTTCAAGAGGGATAATGGTACCGAGACATGCATTTGCAGTTGAATATCTTTTCAATCAAGTCCTCCATGCTTTATTTTTGGTCAAAGGACATTTCATCTCTGGATCAACACAATGGAGTAAGAGATCTTCAACAAGACAGGGAGTGTCAGAATCTGACCTTTTTAGTATTTTTATTTCAGCTATAACTTAATTCCTGTAGGCAGATACAAGAACATTTACTTGTAGACCTTGCAAAGCTGTGTAACATTAGTAGACATGTCAATTTTCAGTTATTCACACAGCCACTTCTGAAAACCTCTTGAAGGACCTAAATATTTGTAAATATATGGCTGAGCAGACACAGGATGCTGATGTTAACAGAATGTTGTTCACTCCAATAGCACTTGGATCCGGTCTCAAAATAAGTGATTGTGTACATGTTTGATTTATAGTTTGGGCTATCTAAACTGGTCCAGATGACACCGTGCGGGCAGCTGACATCTTTAGCAACAGCATCTGGTCCAAGCAGGTCTATTGTTCCAGATTTTTCAGCCTGCCTCATCTATTTTCCACAGGGCTGTCATGCATAAATGATGTGAGAAGGAATAAAAGGCAACTCACCATGGCAGAGTATTCTTGTGTTTGTTGTGACTGGGGATTCAGGATGAAAGTACTTATGAGTTTGTCATGAATGGTCTGCATTTGGTTTAAGAAAGCATAAAATGCTACAGAATTGACTGTAAACCAGCACAGAAATGGCGCATTCCCTCCCTCATATTGAGAGTGCAGTTGTTTCACCACTGTATCTGGCATGGCTGTCAGTCTGCATGGTGAACTCAGAAGAAATGAGTATGATGGAGGGACAGACTTTTGCTCATTTTCATCAGTGAAAGGACTTATGCTGACTTCAGCAGTGTGGGAGACTGAAAAATCTCTCGTTCCTATAGCTGGTCCCTGTAGGCTTGGATTTTGAGGCACACGGGTAGTGCAGGTCCTTTAGAGATTATTTTGTACCTGTGGAAAGGAGATAACAAGTCACCAAGTCTCTTAGTTTGACATATTTTTCATACTTTGAATTCAATATTACAGGAAATAGGGGACAACATCATTTTTCTCATACATGAATCTTTCCACAATATGGAGATCCACTTCATTTGAATCATATTGTTAGAAATGTTTTGTTTCCCTACTGTATAGCTAATATAAAAATACAGGCTGAATAATAATGAATAGTGGCTATTTTCTTGGTGATTTAGACGTGTAAACCCTGATTTATCTGATGCTTGGTGCATATAGGAAAAATTTGTTTAATATATTTACTCAGGAATTTTAACATAATTAAAATTTGGGAAGAAATACATAGTTCCCATCAACAGCTAGAGAGATATTTCTATTAACTGAATACTCATAAATCTGACTCCTTTGGTGTGTTGAAGTCCTGAACACACAAGTGACTTTCCAGTTTCTACCTGTATTTATATTTTTGTCATTTGCTTCATTGACAGGTCAAGAGAAATCCAAAGCAAGATTGATTCATTATGACTTTTTTTCTGTTAAATGGAGAGGAAAAAATGTTTTCTTCCGGTAAACTGTTTTTCTTCTTCAAGAACCATCAGTCACAGATTGGATTTTAATCTAATTTCTAGCTCAGAAAAATAGGAAGTTCAAATCTTGCATCAAGATTTAAGGGGGCTGGTCGTTCCTGTTAAGCTGTAGCATGTAAAACCATGTAGCCCAGTGAATATGGTAGCAGGTCACAGGCTTTGTGCTAAGTTAAAAATGCAGAGCTTTCTCTTGATTTATGTCACCTACCTGGTGTTTTCTTTCAGCTTGATTAGTTGAAACAGAACAATCAGAGGACTATTATGTAATTCAGTTTAGCTTTTGCTCAGCTGTGTGCAGTTGTGTAATGTAAGTCCTACTGTTACATATCTCTGCATCAAGAGATAATAACAACAACAGGTTGTTCTTTATTTAGTGTAGAATGAATTATTGGTAACACTGGAATAAAAATGCACTACAGGAGAGGTACAGGCATTGAAGGATAGCAAAGGCCTTGCAGATGTGGGTGTAGGAGGATATCAAAGGCCCATGGCTACAGACAGATCACCAATGATCCACTACTGGTCATTGAAATATTACAGTCTCAGGAACCAGGTAAAGACAGTTTTCTGGATAACAGAGAAAAAACCCCCACATCTCTATCTGGCAAATGATATATAGTAAATTTGGATATTAGGTGGAACTGTGAATCACTAAAGACCAAGTAGGAGAGCTGTGTCAGCAACCATGCAAAGATGAATCCATGTGGATGCAGGAACGAGAAGGAAGAACCCCCCTTCCTTGATATCATACTCCTCCTAGCAAAGGACTTGGGGTGCTAATGAATCATCTTAAGCTGATGAGACGTCCCCAAACTTATGTTTGATCTTAGAAGCAGAAGGGTGAGCATGATATCATAGAAAGAGGTAGATACTGGAAAGTTTGTATGTATGAATTTTAATTTTATCATTATGATGAATGAGCTTTAATAAGTGGAATATTTTAGCTATGTGTTAATAGCATTGCAGTTGGGCTGACAAAATTTATTGATTAGACTTTACAATCTTTAATTAGTTGATTAATTAATCTTTAATTAATTACTGACTTTGCATAGAAGGTGCATTTCCTTGGTTCACATGAAGTGCAAAAATAATAGAAAAACAAATTAGTGGAAAATGACAGCAACCTAAGCTGTAATTTGGACACAACAAATAGGTCTCAGGTGGAGTGGTGTTTGTCTAAATATATGTGTTGGATGCTTTTATAAAGGTTGACAACTTTGTTTATAGAGAATACTCCTGAGGGATTTTGCCTAGCAGAATTATGTTACCACTTAATTCATGAAGCAGACAATTTCATAAAAAGCAACAATAACAATAACAGCAACACCAACAAGAAGCCCCACTCTATCACATAATGTAAGAAAAGGTGAATCCTGGGATCAGTCTCTTTGTAGGGAAGTGCTATGAAACTAGGTGTTAACGTGCAGTGTGTGAATATATTTCCCCCTCCCCCCGATTTGGGGGAAATATAACGTGGCTTATGATTAAGTCTAGTTGCCGGCCTTTGGGCAAGACCAAAGTTCATCCTAAATCTAGCTAAACCAGCCACTTTAGCTTCTTAGGAATGGTTAGGGAGGGGCAGTTGTTGAAGACAAGGTCATGAAAGGGAATGAAACGTCTCCTTCTGCTTTCAGCTACCCCTGATTCTTGAAAAGGTTTGACAAAGGGTGGTTGAAAGCCTGAGAAAACCTCACTCACAATCCAGGCTGAGACTGAAGCACTCATTGAAGGAGGATGCCTCAAAAGCTCAGACTGCAGCCTGCAGAAGAAAGCTCCAAGTCTGCACCTAAAGCACCAAGAAGTTTGAAATAAGTTCAGCATGGGTCAACTCTGAATCCTGTCAAGTCATGACTAGTGCAATGAAGTTCGAGCCCTAAGTGAGTAGTTACTAAAGTCTAAACTAACTCTTAGACATGGCATGAAGATGGCCAATGGATGGACCACTCAGTGGATAAGGAATTGACTGCATGGTCACACTCAAAGTGCTGACATCAACGACTTGATGTCCAAGCGGAGAGCAGTGATGAGTGGTGTTCCTCAGGGGTTCGTGTTGGGATCAGTGCTCTTTAACATCTTGTCGGTGACACGGACAGTGGGATTGAGTACACCCTCAGCAAGTCTGCCAATGACACCAAGCTGTGTGATGTGATAGACATGCTGGAGAGAAGGGATGCCATCCAGAGGGACCTTGACAGGCTTGAGAGGTGGGCCTGTGCAAACCTCATGGAGTTCAGCAAGGTCAAGTGCAAGGTGCTGCACATGGGTCAAGGCAATCCCAAGTACAAATCCAGGCTGGGAAATGAGTGGACTGAGAGCAGCCCCGTGGAGAAGGAATTGGGGGCGCTGGTTGTCAAGAAACTTAACATGAGACAACAATGTGCGCTTGCAGCCCAGAAAGCCAAACTGTATCCTGTGCTGCATCAAAACAAGTGTGGCCAGCAGCTTGAGGGAGGGGATTTTCCCCCTCTACTCCACTCTCGTGAGACACCACCTTCATGCAGTACTGTGTTCATTCAGCTCTGGGGCCCCCAACATCAGAAGGACATGGACGTGTTGGAGCGAGTCCACAGGAGGGCCACAAAGATAATCTGGGGGCTGAATCACCTCCCTTATGAGGACAGGCTGAGAGAGCTGGGGTTGTTCAGCCTGGAGAAGAGAAGGCTCCAGGGAGACCTTATAGCAGTCCTACAGTACTTAAAGGGGGCTACAGGAAAGCTGGGGAGGGACTCTTTATCAGGGAGTGTAGGGATAGGACAAGGGTTAATAGTTTCAAACTGAATGAGGGTAGATTTAGATTAGATATAAGGAAGAAATTCTTCCCTGTGAGGGTGGTGAGACACTGGAACAGGTTGCCCAGAGAAGTTGTGGCTGCCCCCTCCCTGGCAGTGTTCAAGGCCAGGTTGGATGGGGCTTTGAGCAACCTGGTCTAGTGGAAGGTGTCCCTGCCTGTGGCAGGGGGTTGGAACTAAGTGATCTTTAAGATCCTTTCCAACCCAAACCATTCTATGATTCTATGATATGGTATGGAATATTGTTTTGCTGATTAAGGATACCAATTAAACTCGGACACCAGAGTGAAAGGAGTAGGCGTACTTTATTAGTGATAACCAAGTAATGTAACAGCGTAATACAGAAAACATGCAGTAAGAAGAAGCAGAATAGTGCACTTAAAGCAAAAAACAGAGTAATGCATCAAATCATTACTACACAAGAGAGAGAGAGAATAGTAATTAAGAGAAATACATCACCACTTGCATATATAATCATCATCATCCAGATCCGCAGACGCTGGGGAGCCCCGGTTACAGCGAGGATTTGGAGAGCCAGTCCCGGCAAGTGGGAAATCCTACGCGGTGCGTCCACCCATAGGTGAGGCTTCCAAAGTCGCTGTGAACGGGCCCAGCCTTATATACCAGAGATCGACAAGCCAGAATAGCTGGCACCTTTGTTTTGAGCGGAAAGTTTCTGGTTTCATTCTCCTGTTGGATTCCACCCAAAGCTTGGCCAGGGCTCGGGGGGGGAGACCAAGGGAGTTTCTAACAAGGCCAAATACTTAGGTTCTCAGCCTTGAAGAAGGCTGCAAAAGGAAAGTTGGATACATTCTCTCCTCTCTACTGATTATATTTTGTCTTTCACTAGCGAATTTACATATTTTACTAATGACTACATGCTAAGTTAGCAGCTTCAGCTTGGGGCCTGCTGTTCAGGCTGCAGTATTTCAATAATTTAGTACTTTTACACCAGCATAAGTAGGTTGTTATAACTTAGTACAATACCTACTAGCACAATGTTTATCAGTTATAAAATATACAGTATTCATCTATAGGTCATCTCAGGCTTGGGCCTGTTGCCCAAGCCTTAGCACTTCAAATATCTCTTTGGTCAGCTCTTGTCAGCTCTCCCGGCTATTCCCCCTCCCAACCTCTTGTCCACCTCCAGACTACTGGCCTTTGAGGAGGAGTCATTGGAAAGGCAGCCTTGATGCTGTCTGAGCACTGCTCAGCAACAGCCAAAACACTTGTGTGTTATCAACACTGTTCTATTACCAGTACAAAGCCCTATATGGGCTTCCATGGCAAAAGTTAACTTCATCCCAGCCAGACCAAATACAACCAGGTAAAAGGTGTTAATACATACTGTCTCTAGCAGCTTTCTCTGTGGGAAAAATAATCCAACTGTACTTTGGAAGCTATTGAAAAGGAAATCAAAGCAGTGCTGAAGCAAATTGCTCTGATGGACAGACTAGCTTATTGTCCTGCTTAGTGTCCACTCATCATTTAACAAGCAAGTTAAAAACAAACAAGCAAACAAACAATGAAACAAACCCTTAAAACGTATGGCATTCCCTTCAGATGGGAGTGTGATACCTTAGATATGATATTTTCCTGCTGATAGATCCTGACAGTAGTAGGGTCTATGTTTACAAGTAGCCACACATCTAAAATGGAGGGATGTACAGATCAAATCAGGTACAATTTAATATATTAAAAATGAAAAGATTTTTTTTTCTTTTTTTTCCTGAAATTTTTGTAGATTAGTAGGAGAATTCAGTGATGTGCAAGAAAACTCTATGGGGAGTTCTTTATGCAATGGCCTACTAAGACTTCAAAGTGGAATAAAAATTAATTTTATGTACTCCAGAGAAAACTGCTACAACAAACTTGACATTGTTCTTTTCAAAAACAAAGTAATCAAAAGTTTATGATTGATTGTGCACCCTGTGGGAGAACTCCATAGAAAAGGCATAAAAATGCCATTTTATTTCAAGGGAAAGAAGCAAAAGCAACCACCCAAAGCAATAAAACCAAAAGGTTAAGGTATTTGTGAGATAAGACCAGGAGGGGTAGCTTTTCTCAGCACCTCATTGGCAGAAAATACCCTAAACAAAGTCTGATGATAGATAAAATGTGATACTATAGTTTAATACACATTGAGGCGAAATACTCAGTGCTATGAATGTGCAGCTTTACCATCCCAGCACAACTTGGAGTAACTAGATTTCTGCTGTGGCTTGAGACACAAGAAGTGTATTTAAGGTTTCACCAGCCCTGCTGGTCACAGTGATCAGAGACTGGTGTGTGACTACCTGTAGCTGGGAGATACATGAGATGAATGTCTCCGAGAGCCTAGAAATGTGAGATTTCAAAAATCAACCTTGGAGACAGTCTGCTGGCTGTATATTAATTCAATGTGTTAAGTCAGAGGGAAGAAGGAACATCCACATTTGATAAACAAACTTATAAAAGGAAACAACTTGTTTATTCCAGAAATTTAAGTTTCAGCACTTGAATACTTGGACACAGTTGCAGCATGTAAAAACAAAAGAGACAAATGTCAATAAAGTGTTTTTCTAGGACTCATGTTTAGCACTTGTGGTGAGGATGTAGCTGGAAGGGTTTAGAGGACAGAGGGAGTACATATGATGTATTAGCATTGCGGGTGATGGGACCAATAGCTGCGCTTTTTGTACACATGATATAGTTGCATCACAGGTGACGGGACTGGTATCTGTGCTCTTTCAAGAAACTTTTGTCTTTCTCTGGTATATAAGGCTTGTGTTAGCAGATTGAAAGATGGAACTGAGTATAGGATATGCTGAAATACATATAGGTATGGGATATAGGTTTTTGCCTCTATCAGTCTGTTGTCCTGTGTCTTATGCTTCTAATAGAAACTTCCTGGGAAAAATCACCCTGTTAGACCCTGTGTATATACATTGCCTAGTGCAGTAATACCTGTGAATTGTTATTGTAACTAAAAAAAATTATTCTCATATTTCTGAGGATGACTAGCTGTGTTCATACAACATTTAGAATTCCACCCTGGCCACATGAAGCATACAAAACATGTTCTAAAGGATTTTCCTGCCTCAGAGTGTTTACAGTATTGACACTGGGAAAAATTATTTTCTTCAGCATGGGACTGAGAGATTTCGTAATGTGTCTGGTATGACATTATTTGGGCCTCTTGCAGCCTTGCAAACCAGCCAGTACACCACAGTCTTCCATACTCTGGAGGTCTGACAAAAAAGTCAGGTGAAGTCCCTGCTTTGAATCAAGGAGCCAAGATTTGAGCCTGGGCTTGCTTCCTTCTGAATGGGCAAGGAGTCTATATCTGCACTGGGTTTAACGTGTCTTTCTGCAGTCAGTTTGAATGTTTCCCTGAAATGGCAAAAAAACAAAGTTAAAACAATCACAGCAATGCAAGAACGGTCCCATGGTGACTGTCCATATTGTCCTGAAGTCAGGAACATGTAAAACTCTCACACAGCTGTCAGGAAAAAAGACATCAAGTCTGTCAGTTCGAAAAACATCAAATAAATTTTGGTCTGCATTTCCTTGGAAAGGTGCTGGAACTGTCACTTTTTCTGAAGAATTAGATGAGAATCTGCTTAGTTATGAAATCCCTCAGCATTTGTTTGTGAGCAGCTCATGTTCGCTTTTGCAAGGCAAGAATTCTTTGTGTAAGTTTTGGATGTTGCAGATAAACAGATGGAAGAAAACAGAGGAAAGAAAAAGGAAACCAGAGCAATTCCACCAATTTGTCTCCTCTTTGGGAGTCAGTGTGTTTAGTTGTTAACTTCTGTCTTCTTTGACAATTTCTGTCCATTTGAATAGGCTATGTTAGATTCGAGTCAGAAGGATTAAACAAGGGAAACTATAAGATGTCTTTGCAAGTTCCATTAATAGCTAGTAAACATGGACTTTCTACAGAATTACACTATTGTCTGCAAAGATATTTCCTACCTGCTAGCACTGTAGAGTAAAATGAAACTCCATTTGCTTTGCAGAAAAAAAAAAAGACCATAAAGACCTTATGAATGCCTCAGACTATATTATTCTGTGGAGAATTTGTTCATGCAGTGAGTGTGTCATCCATTTTCACTATCAAAGAAGGTATTTAGTACCTCTGCCTTTTTCACATCTTGTGTAACCAGATCCCCTACATTGTTCAGCAGTGGGCCCACATTTTCCCTCGTCTTCCTTATGTCAGCCATGTACTTATGGAGGCCCTTCTTCTTGTCTTTGACATCCCTGGCCAGATTCAATTCCACTTGGGCTTTGGCTTTCCTAAAGTCAACCCTGCATCCTCAGACAATTTCTCTGTGTTCCTCCCAGGTCACCCTTTCCATTTAAAAGTGCAAAGTAAATTTGATGAAGAAATACGAATTCTCTTTGTGGCATCCGGTAGTAGCTCAAGTTGGGTAGAGAAGCTGCAGTTAGGTAGGATGAAGAAAAATAGTGCTTTGGGAGACAATGATTTTCAGGACTGCGGTTTTGCTGATAATGCATGCTACTTAAACCGAAAGATACAGTTTCTAAGACAAAGCAGACCATTCCCATCCAGCTTCTAACAGTGTGCAATAAAATCAGGGAAGGCAAAGAAATTAGGGGATTTTAAAATGCTGACTGTGCATCAGAAAAGCCATTATACAACATTTTCTTCAGCAAGGGGAAGAACTCAAGTACACTTAGAATGAATTGAATGTGTCTGAAGACCTAAAAATAATGAACTCTGGGTAAAGAAAAAAATTCTCCTTAAGTTGCATAAGATGTGAATAGAAGCACAGAAAGAGCTGAACATATCGAAGCCTTCATTATTGACTGTTTAAGACAATACTTCCTGTGTCTGCTTTTATGAACATAGATGTTGAATGCTCATGCACATTAGCTTCAACTGCAGTGAAGGAAGAAATTGTTCTTATCAGCAGGGCTGTATTGTCACCAGAAAGCTTCAGGTACTGAAAAGGTATATTTACTTGATAAATAGTGTAGAAATGGTATCTCAGGCCACACAGTTCCTTAAAACCAAGTGGTCACATAGAATTAAAAAGCTGCTGCATTCTAGATACCAGTTACCTGATGCCTCATTGTGGGAGAGAAGCAAGTCAACATCGGCCTGTCAGCTCTGCACAGCCCCTGAGAAGCAGCAAGGCTTTGATGAGAAACAGGCCTTGGGAGAAAGATAAGAAACTGCTGAGTTGTGACAAGGTGTCAGGGAAAAACAACAGACAGCTGCAACACTGAGCTGTGGAAAAGTACTGAACTGTGAGAAGTTACCGCCGTGTGAACAGTGCATGAACAAGAAGTTGATTGGTCTGCACAGCGCGTGTTAGAGTGGTCTTATGCTGATAGGAGAAAAGGTAGATAGCTGTCTACTTGCTGATTTGCTAATTGTGAAGTAAGAGCTTTAACCACAATATAAGTATGTACTATTGTAATAATAAAGGGTCTTTCCTTCTGCACTTCAATGGAGAGTCTGTGCCTCAATTGCCACACTTCATGGTAAACTCACTTCTTACAGTTCAGAAGGAACTGCATATCTCCGTAGTACTTTGTAGAGACCCAGACAGAAAGCCCCTTACTGAAAATGCTCAATCAAATTTCTCATCTCCAAGTATTCCCATAAGAACCATAGCATTTAAGAGTGCAAAATAAACATGACTGTCTCCACCTTATTCTTACCTAAAAATTCAATTAATCTCCACTTACCTTGTTACCTCTGATTGCAGCAAAATGACCTAACCATTCCTCAGATGAAACAGGTTTTTCTTCTGTTTCATAGTCAGTCTTTACTCCCCTGGTCTCAGTATACTTGGATAGAAATGGCATTTCCTTAGCTATATTACAATAACCATCCCATCAGTTGATCTCCTAAGGTATAAGACTGGCTTATGTCAGCCCAGAGCACCATGCAGTCTAGTCCAGTATCTCTGACACGGCCAGTTGGAGATGCCCAGGGAAGAAGAAATGAATAAAGAGAACATATAGTAATATACTCCCTACCCCCTGCACTGCATTCTCCCATCTGCCAGGACTTTCAGTCTCACAGTCATCCTGAGCGAGGAATGCTATGTTGTGTCCAGTAATACCTGAGGCAATTTTTCCCATGCGTTTTTCTAGTTATCTTTTGAATCACTTTAACATCTGCACCATAGCATCGCTTGGCAAAGAAACTCATAGCTGAATAATCTTCTGAGTGGAGATAAATAATTTAATTTGTTTTTAACTCAATGGCTTAAATGGAAGTGGCTACATTCTTGCACAAAGCATCACTGAACCCCATTTATTTTTCCGCATTTGCTCTTCTGCCCACATACCCTTCCTTCATACCCTTTCAGGAATTACTGGAAGCTGACAGAAACCAAGGATCACTTAAAATTATATTCTCTGCACTAGAAGTAAGGTTTATGAAGGCTTTTTAGCCTTTTTTTCCTATTTTCAAGATTTCTTTCTGGCTGAGAGAAGCTAAGAAAACTCTTCACGCATAGATTCTGAAGCATCTAGATTTAACTGCTAAAACTGCCTGTGGATGTTCAGTCCTCAGAGCTGGGTCTAACAACTGAAGCTGATCAGCCTGCACCTGTGCACCACAAAGAAAGTGGTTTTTTATTGCAAATACTGAGGAGCAAACACAGTTCTCTGGAGTTCTCTGCTAAGAGCAATGAACAATATACAAGACTTGCCCACTCCTTTTCTGCAGCGTGCTGAGGAGACAGCTCTACCCATCTACATCGTCTGCCTTCCTGGCTAAGGTTGACACTGACTGTGTGTTGAGCCCATTTGTCTCCTCTGGATTTTAACTTTGTCCTTGAGCATGAGCTTCACATTTTATTACCACAGCTACCAACCAAGAGGCATGAACAGTTTTCAGTCAGTGCCAGTCCGCCCTGGATTTGAACACCTGACCCCTGTGGTCGTTGCTGCAGCCAGTTGGCAGCTAGAAACATGTTACTGTACAGATAAACAGATAGATTAATGTCTTCCTTCTATAGCAGATATTGTCCTCAGAGGAGCCTCCCAGGCTTCTTCACTGAAGGAGGCATAACTCAAAGAATGTGTGCTGCTTCTCCTTAAAATGAGCTTGTCACCTTTGGCAGCAATTTAAAGACCTAACTTAGGTTGAAGATACTTGTTATGCCTGAGCACGTCTGACAGGTTACAACTTCTGAAAGGTCCCATTCCTCCTTCTTCCTCTTCTCCCCATCCCTGCTCCAATCTCATGGTTCCTTCTCTTCCTATCTCTCCTTCTTGCTTCTCATTTAATTTTTTACTGAGGTGAATCAGCTGATTTCCCCTCATTTTTGCTTTCGTTAGTTAATTTAGAGGGAGTTTTATGAGTTGACGTAGATCAGCAAAGGATCTGAAGTCTACCAAAATCAGTGCAAGGTGTGCGTGTGACAGGAGGAGGGGGAGAGAGATAGAAGAGCCTCTTTTTCAGCTGGTAGATTGGCTCCAGAATTACTATGCACCTTCTCCATAAATGTCATATCTAACATGTCAAATGCTAGATTTGATCGTAACTGCAGCATCTACAATTTTTGTGGCTGTTTGGAAGCAGCAAGGCTGCAATATCTGTTGTGAAGACTGAATTACCAGCTGTAACATGATACAACACATGTTTTGTTGTACCGCCACTTAACAACAAATGGTTTTTGCACATTCTTCCTCCATGGAATTTACTGCCTATGCCTTTTTGAGTATTCATCCCATGCTGGCTATTAAAATAGAGCAAAAAGTATTTCTACAGACAGACCTCCCCAGTTTCAACTGTATTCTCCTGCATCTATAAGTAAATCTCACAGCAAACCTCAGGCAATAATTTTAATAATGTGTTACAGTACAATCGCTTCTCTGTATATACAGGTAATTTAAAGAAAATCAAAACAGGGTAATGGAAGCTGAAGTGAAGGAGCATAGTGCAGTGCTAAGAAGGCATGTGAAGGAGGAAGGACTATGTTGTGGTGCCTCAGTGCCCAATTAAGGTGTCAAGTTCCTCAACCATGTTGCTAAAAGGGAAGGGAAATTCAAGCTTTGCAAAGGAAAACAACAGCTGCCTGGCTGTGCAGCTGCTTTCCTTGGTACTTCAGGACAGTGGTAAAGACACTTGTCACTGACAGCAGGAACAGCAAAGATGTAATACTAGGGCCTTTCAGGCCTGGGGGCAGCGCAGGCACTCAGTGGTCATACCAGGTAGACGTGTAGTTTTTTTGATTCATTAAACTACTTGCATGCCAGATGTTTTGTGGGATCGACAATTATTCCCTGACTTTGTCACTGCCTGCAACTCTGAGTTGCACTGTAGCTAGCAAACTGTGTTAAATGCATGGGTTTGAAATGTGCTGGAAGAAAAGAGTAAAGATAGACACCAATAAAGTTGTAGCACTTTCACCTTCTCAGATGACACGGAAATCAAGCAAGTATTGTTTTGTAAGATAATCTTAATAACTTGTTTCAGAAAAGTAGAGTAAAAAATAAAATTTACTCTGGAGATGTTCTGCTAATGATGGGGTCAGCTGTCAGTCGGCTCAGGTTTTCCAGCAAAGGTCTCTAGTAAGAAAAGGTGTGAAGAGGTGCTGAGAATTTCTCTAGCATAATTAGGGGAAGAAATTGTTCCATGCATTTATTTAAAATACAGCTTTATTTTTTTAGACGAAGGAATTTTGAACTGCCCAGAACTGTTACAACCCCTCCAATTTTCATAGGTATATTTCAGTGAAATCAGAATCAATAACTAACCTTTGTGTCACTAGGCAGCAGGCAAGATATTTTGCTTCTGGTAGCAAAGGAATCTGAATCCTCTAGGGAACTCTTAGTAACATAAAAACTTCAACTGAACAAACACACAATTCATTTCACTGGCTATCTAACGGAGCAAGACAAAGGAGTTATGCAAATGTAATATCAGTTGACTCTGAAAATGTGGATCCAGTTTATTAACACAGAACTGCTTTGAGCATTCTTCTGCAGGATTTGGATTTTGTAGGAGGAATATCAATGTAAAAATTGGACATAATAAATAAATAGGGCCAAATCCAGCAGTGCACTTAAACTCATACATCACTTGAAGTGAAGATATTTCAAATATTTAAAACTGTCATTGAAGATAATCCATCTATATCTATCAGTGTGATATAGCATCTGGATCCCACTTAAAGTGAAAAACATGTGTGTGGTTATTGCCTTCATGCTTTCGTCTGTCACCTCAGCATTGATCCAGTCCAGTTCTAAAGTAGATTATAAAACAGGAATGACTGAGTTCCGGTTTATCATGTTCTTTTCAACTTCTAAATAGGTCTTCTCAGTAGCAGATGAAAAAGATGACTTTGCTTGCTTTTTAAAATTTCTTTTTGCTCCTAAAACTGCAAATGCACAAATTCAATTTTCCATATGAAAGTCAGGCCAGATTCGTTTTGTCTCTTGCAAAGACAGTAATAAAGAGTCTGTAATTGGCTCTTCACTGCTGAATCCATAAGTGATGCATGAGCAAGGACAGAATCCAGCTCATATTGCTGTAGATGCTCTGGCGGTGCTGGGCTACTTATAATTTATTTCAGTCAGCAAAGATGGCAGGTACAAATCTGCATGTGCACAGGAAGGATCGTTTGAGTCAGAGCAGGCCATTTTGTTCAAAGACAATTTGCAGTGTAAAACTGCATTTTATTATGTTCCTACGAGGGGAAGAGAAAAATACTATAATGCTTATGTTGTTGTATAAATCAAATGCACGGCTGCAGTTTGAATGCAGTAGACTGGCTTTTAAAATTAATCTTGGAAAAAATTATTGAGGAGGTACTGAATTCAGTTGATCAAGAGGCAAATATAAAATAAGCTGCATGGAAAGATTTCCATCATGGTAACAGGATTACAAAAAGTAGGAAAGGGGAAATGACTTAAATGGTGAGATTCCAATAAGCACCTATTCTGCAGCCCTAATGTCACGCTCTTTTGCTAGAAATGTACAAATATTTTGTTTGTTTTTTTCTTTTTTTTTTTAAATATGTTTTTAATTTATTTTTTATTTCCATATAGAGAGAAGGAAATGTGAAATGTTGAAAATTTTAACAGCATGAGGAAACTTATATCAATTTCATTTTTATCTTAGATTTGATTTTATGAATAACATGATCTGAACTATCCTTTTTTCTGAGAAATCATTAACTCTTTTTTGCTGAGCACTGTGTATGCCAAAATTTTTCTACCAGTAACACATTGCATACTGCCCTATGGATCTGTTTCTATTGGCATGGGCAGGGAATATGTGGGTGTGCTCAGCATGTAACCACCACATATTAAGGTAGGATCAAAAATGGCTGTTATGCATATCTATTCAATGAAAGTGAGACTATTTAAATTGTGATAGATCCCTTGTCTCACTTGCATCTGAAGAGATGCAGAAAACACAAATATAATTATCAGAGTAAAATTGATTAAACGCTGACAAAGGACAATACCTATACAGAATCCTAATTCCTTGACTGATCAAAAATTAATGCAACTGGAACTGTTCCAAGAACTGGACATAAATCTTGATCTGTGACACGAACCAGGAAGTCCGTCTGGTTGCCTAATTCAGATCTTGTCTTAAACAGCAGCCTGTATTCATCAGAGAGTGTAAGATGTCAATTATATCAGAAGTTATCCTAATACTGTATCTGTTGGAAATTGTTCTATGCCTGTAAGCAGAAAATTTACATCCCTTCTAGAGTGTTCCTGATTTTGTGGTGTAACTTTGTACGTACTCATTACCTACCTTGTATTAGCTGACGAAGGAATAACTCAGAAGTGATATTAACTATATAGACTGAGAAATAAGGTAGACATTATTTATGTATTTCAGTAATAGAGGAGGTCTGCGTTTATTCTGGTGCTGTAGTTTTTAAGTTAGTTGTGGAATTTGTAGCTTCTTTCAAATTATTAGCATATTATTACATTAATTTTTAAGGAGACGGAAAATAAAGGGGCTGTTTGTGCTTTGAATCCTAGAGCCCCCATACGATTCTGGATTTTTCTTATAGGTTGAAAGCTTGTTGGAATGTTTCAGAACTTGTATGGGCAAGTTCCACATCATTGCCACATCCTGAAAACATGTTGGGGGTGGGAAAGACCAAAAATGTTGTTTCATTTTATTTCTTAGTGAAAAGCCATTGGACTTGGGGGTAAATAATTTCTTCTTTTGCCACACCTTTCAAAAACCTCTGATGTACAAAGGTGGTAGTAACAGTCTGAGTTTTCCTTTAGCAGTTCACATTTGGCTTAGAGGATTTAACTCAGTAAATTATCCATGACACACTGCTTTTAAAAATTCTTAACTATGCTTTTGGATACAGGAGTGGGCATGCAACTTGTTGATCATGAAACTTGCAAATCAACTTTACCTTCACAAGCCTCTCTTTCCCTCTTTATGTTCTTTTGAACCATGAACTCTTTTGCCAGGATGGTGGTTTATTATTTGTTTGTATGGAGAAGTGAGAAGTCATCTGGATTTACAGGGATTACAGAGGAGTTCACAGTCATGGTCAAAATGATAGATTTCTGTGGCTTGACTCTTTCGCAGGACACAGGAGCATTCACCACATTACTCATAGCAAGTCAGCAAGGCAATCTGGTGACTGCACTAGTTCATGTCTAAATCAGTGTAATAAGAATAATCTTAATAAACAGCACATACTAATTTAGGGCACAGGTTTTGGATATAAAACCTTTTTACTTAGCTGTGTATGTGCTAGCGCAAGAAATAATCGTCTCAAGTAAGCTTTCCTAAAACAAGATTTTGCATAAAATCTACTAGTGTCTGTGGTAAAACTGAACCCTGAGAAATCGCAGGTATCAGAAGACAAATCTGTGCCACACAGCACCTACATGTGCTGGCAGTTAAGGAAGATGGGACAGTGACCTCAGTTTTGACTGAAGGAACCATAGCATCTGGATGGGAACACTGGCTTCAGACAAGAATTAAATACTCAATTATTTCATTTTATCATAAAATCAGAGAATCATAGAAGGGTTTGGGTTGGAAGGGACCTTAAAGGTCACTTAGCTCCAACCCCCTGCCACGGGCAGGGACACCTTCCACTAGACCAGGTTGCTCAAAGCCCCATCCAACCTGGCCTTGAACACTGCCAGGGAGGGGGCAGCCACAACTTCTCTGGGCAACCTGTTCCAGTGTCTCACCACCCTCACAGGGAAGAATTTCTTCCTTATATCTAATCTAAATCTACCCTCATTCAGTTTGAAACTATTAACCCTTGTCCTATCCCTACACTCCCTGATAAAGAGTCCCTCCCCAGCTTTCCTGTAGCCCCCTTTAAGTACTGTAGGACTGCTATAAGGTCTCCCTGGAGCCTTCTCTTCTCCAGGCTGAACAACCCCAGCTCTCTCAGCCTGTCCTCATAAGGGAGGTGATTCAGCCCCCCGATTATCTTTGTGGCCCTCCTGTGGACTCGCTCCAACACGTCCATGTCCTTCTGATGTTGGGGGCCCCAGAGCTGAATGAACACAGTACTGCATGAAGGTGGTGTCTCACGAGAGTGGAGTAGAGGGGGAAAATCCCCTCCCTCAAGCTGCTGGCCACACTTGTTTTGATGCAGCACAGGATACAGTTTGGCTTTCTGGGCTGCAAGCGCACATTGTTGTCTCATGTTAAGTTTCTTGACAACCAGCGCCCCCAATTCCTTCTCCACGGGGCTGCTCTCAGTCCACTCATTTCCCAGCCTGGATTTGTACTTGGGATTGCCTTGACCCATGTGCAGCACCTTGCACTTGGCCTTGTTGAACTCCATGAGGTTTGCACAGGCCCACCTCTCAAGCTTGTCAAGGTCCCTCTGGATGACTTCCATTCCCTCCGGCATGTCGATCGCACCACACAGCTTGGTGTCATTGGCAGACTTGCTGAGGGTGTACTCAATCCCACTGTCCATGTCACCGACAAGATGTTAAAGAGCGCTGATCCCAACACCGATCCCTGAGGAACACCACTCTTCACTGCTCTCTGCTTGGACATTGAGCTGTTGATGTCAGCACTTTGAGTGTGACCATGCAGTCAATTCCTTATCCACTGAGTGGTCCATCCACAAAATCCATGTCTCTCCAATTTAGAGACAAGGATGTCCTGTGGGACTGTGTCAAATGCTTTGTATAAGTCCATCTTCCCCTTATCATCTTTTGCTTTTGCTGCTGGTGGATGTAGTAAGATCAAATTCAAAGATAACCATCTCTCTTTCCAAACAATAACAGCACAGTGTCTCAGAACTGTCATCTATAAAGCAGTGAATCCCTTTGAGAATTCATTTGTTCAGTCATACAAACAGAAATCTTCAGAATAAGTATTCTACAATAGAATTGCAATAATCATTTTGGGTGATTGAACTAAAAAATAGTGATTTTTCATGTGTTGTAACTCAGGCTAAAAGATGAGGGATTGAGCACCTTGCTCTGTCTCTCGGAGAAAATCAAGCTATGATGAACCTTATTTAAGCATACAGTGAAGTTGTCTATTGCTCAAGCTTCTGCATGTTATTGTTTTGGGAATTTTTATATGTCTCAGTATACAAAGGTGATGCTTTTTATAACCAAGAATAGACCAATGATTGCTATGAGAGGTACCTTGAGACATACTGTAGTGTTTAGATTGAAATATATAATCTGGATTGCTGCTGATGAAGTGTAGAGCGTTTCTCCATTTTCCTCTTTTTCACCCTACAGAACATCCATACAGAATATCTTCATTCCCAACTGTTTGCAAAAGATGGGTCCTACAGAATTGGATAAGAAATTTAAGGTCTATGATAGAAAACATGGAAAAGAAGTGGCAAACTCTAAAGGAAATTGAGCCCAGTTCTTGCTGCTGTATTTGACAGTCAGCAAAAAGAATTAAACAGAGTGTGATCAGTGATTCTGCTCAAGCACTTTATTGTCAAGATGGGAGTCTGACAGTTACAGGTTATCCTCTGCAGGATTGTTTGTCCAATTACTTTCTGGTACCCCATCATTTAAGTGTATGCTGATCTTACACATGGCAATAGATCAGTGCCCACCACCACAACGTGGCTCTTCTTGACCTCATGGTGTTATGATGTGGATTTCTGCCAACAAGATCATAAAAATATCTCATTTCATGTTTTATTCACTTGGGTGGGAAAGATTTACCTCTGTTCATTGGAATGCTAACAGCTGGCCAGGTTGCAGCCAGTCTATTATACAGTCTACACCAACTTTGTTTGCTTAAAACCTTGTATATGGTGGTAGTGGGGTAATCACTTGGTGTTTTCTCCATCTTTCCCTCATAAAAATGGTGAATAACATGTATTTCACAAGTTCCAAACATGTTTGTTTTTTTTAAAGTTGTATTTTAATCCCTCATGTTCAAGATTTCATATGTGAGGAAAATATTCTGAGGCTGTAATGGTTGTCTAGGTTTCTTGGGTTTTGTTACTGAAAATAAGACAGATACCACTGAAGAAGAGCTTTTTACTTTTCTGAAGCTTCCTGTGGAAGTTTTAGTCATTAAAACAGACCAACTCTACATGTTGATAAGGGAAAGAAAAAAATCTAAAGCTCATCTCTTCAATGAGAAAGACACATTTCTTCCACAGCGACTGATAATTTTTGACCTATCTTGACTTTCTGAGATATGCAAAAAGAGCAGTGTGTCCAAAAATGTGATTCATTTTCTCATCTCTAGCTGGTCTAATAAGAAATATTACTTATATCCTTAGATAATCATGGCCAGAAAGCACTCTCATTTAAAGGATAAAATAATTATTTAGGGAAGAAACTTCATTTCTGTTGTCATTTTGGATCCTATTCCATATTTGTTGCTTTTTCAAAACTGTTGTTGGGATTCACAGAAATGTAGGTGTATAAGAATCAGGGAGTATCATAAGAATTAATTCAGTATTGCAATTGCTCTGAATCAATTACTTTTAAAAATTACTTTTACTATCTCTCCTGACAATGTATAACATCAACAAATTCCAGAATTTTCCATGCAACACCAAACATGTCTTATCTTTGGTCCTAGGTATAACTGTTAATATCATAAACAAATGAGTAAGGTAGATGCATATCATTCAGACCTGTTGATAACCTCAAGGTACTGGTAATTAAAGCTAATGTTCAATCTGTATTTTCTCTTTTCTTACAAGGAAGAGGATTTTCTTGATAATATCCATCACAGTTAAGAATCTGCTGGGAATGAATCTGTAATATTGACATTCACAATCATTAAACTGCAACTTACTAAAATATTTTCTTATATGTCAGGATTTTCACTTGAGGTTGCATCTTGTTTTTGAGAAGTGATATGATTTGAAAAGGGCTCTCTGGAATACTTATGGTCTACATTTTTTATAGTAGGTTTAGTTTTGTTAAAAATCTGATGAAATCTCCATTGGATATGAATTACAGCTGACTTTGATCACAGTGGTGGGAAGAGAAGAAAATGGAAAACATACTTTGTTATGTTAAGACGCTTAGTTTATGCATCTCTTTGTAAAGGACAACAGGGATGTGGCAGATCAAGAAGTAAGATTTAATTCAAACATAGCACCTTGGATAATGGAAAATGCCAAGCCTCACAAAAGACTCAAACCTTCCTTCCCTAACATTTTATTCTAAATGGAGAGAAGCTTTTTCATCAAAACAGAAATCCTCACTATAGTTGGGAATTCATGTGTTCTGCCCCTTTCTAGATGAGATCATATCAGACCAGTTCCTCAAAATCTCCTTGTGTTGCAGCTTCCATGTAACACTTCTAAATTGTCTGTGAGTACATAGACACATTTTCTATCCCAGAGGATAAATCAAGGTCACTTTCTGTGACTACCATAGATTCTCAGAGGACCTAGACTTTCTGAAGGGTTTTTAAAGTCCATCAAATTATTTTCTGAGGACATTGTATTTGGTTCTTGACATGGTTTGAGCTCAGAGGACAACTGAGCACCACGCAGCCACTCACTCCCCCCTTCCCCCCAGTGCTGAGAAGGTGGAAAGCAAAAGACCTGGGAGCTTGAGATAAGGGAAAGGAAGGATGGCTTCATCCTTTAAAGCACAGGCAAAAACCAGCCTTGTAAGGGGAAGAAAAAAAAAAAAGCATAAATTTCATACAGACACTAGCAACAACAAAACTTGACAGAGTAGGACCGTGAGAAGCATTACCACATCTTGAAAACACCTTCCCCCATCCCTCCCTTCTTCCTGGGCTCAGCTTTGCTCCCGATATCTCTACCTTCTCCTCCGCAGCAGCACAAGGGCAGGGAATGGGGAGTGTGGTCAGTCCTGCCACTTCTTCCACCTTGGCAGGAAGTGGAACTTCTGGCGTTGCTCCTCTGCTCCAGCGTGGTCCCCCTCTCACAGGAGACAGTCCTCCACAAACTCCTTCTGACATGAATCACTCCCATGGGCACGTGGGTGACCCCCGTATGTTGCAGTCCTGCCAGTGCTGAACTACAACAGCAGGGGCTTCTTCCCCCAGGGTCCCGGCCTCCTTTGGGTGCAGCCCCCCCAGTCAGCATGGGGCCCCCCATATACTGCAAATTGGCATCTGCTCCCCCAGTGACCTCCATGGGTGGCAGAGGGGGGCAGCCCTGCCATCTCACCATAGAATACGGGGGAGTATCTGCTCAGGCACACCTCCCCCCATTCTCCTCCTTTCTTTCACTGACCTTGGTGTTTGCACAGATTTTCTTCTCAAAACTTCTCCTCACAACTCCCACACTCTTCCCAGGTTCCCCTTCTTAAATATGTTATTGCAGATGTGCAGCTAATTGACCTGACCTTGGTGCAAAGCGGGGTCTGACTTGGAGCCAAGGGAGCTTCGAGAAGCTTCTCACAGGGGCCACTGCTGTAGCCTCCTCCCCCACTACCAATAAACCTCACTGCCACTCACTCAAAGCAGGACAGTTCTCATTGTATTCCTGACATTTTATTGAAATGATCAGTCCTTCAATCCATTATTTTTGTTCTTTATTAACTCATTCATGAGCTGCAAATAGATATGTGTCTCTCATAAATGTGTCCCGGAAAGTGACCATAATACACAATAATGTTTTGACTGAAGCCTTAGTGTGAAGCCTGTCTAGTCATGAGATACTATTATTATAGTACTATATATTACATGTATAATGAATATAGTAGCATTACATATATAATTAATATAGTACATTATATACATAAGCTTATATTATGTGTGTATTATAGTGTCCTGAAGAGAAGAAAACAGAAACACTAGTCCCTGAATAACACAAGTCCTAATAGCAGTCTACAGATCTATAAGTAACTGAAGCTCGTAACAACATGCACTTGAATTTGCCCTTCATATGCACCTCTGGGTCAAGAGAGGGCTGGCTAAGAGCAGTGGTGCAGTCTCTTTGAGCAGCATGTTTTGGCAAAGCAGGCAGGTTTCTTTAGACTTCCATGTACTCTGAGAGGTTGACCTTTGCTCTTTGAAATACGGAGAAAATTTTTTAAAAAATAGAAATATGGAATTTAACACCAAAATCTCAGGTTTTGTCATCAAGATTATGGCCTTGATTTTCAAAGCCACTTAGCTTGCAATAGTTCTTAAAGCCCGCAGCTGGACCCCTTATAGATTTTAGCTCACTTTAGCTGGACATCAGTTTTTAAAAACAAGTAATGTACTGGAAACCCTGGTGTAAGGCAGTCACATTAGAAATCATTGGATCCCTGTTTTTTTGTTAATATTTTTTTCTCAGAAAGTAGATATATCAAACAAGGATTAAAATCCAAAATAACAGTAGTCTCCACCACCTCCCTTTCCTCTCTTCTTTTTTAAAAGTTGGTTTTGATGTTAATTATATACCTGATTTGAAGAGGTTAAACACATTTCTCTGTGAGTTGTTAATTATAGATTAAACTGTTTTGGAAATGGAAGGGCAAAGATGACCACTTAAGGTCTCTTCCAATTTTGTTTTAAGTAATTTTGGAAGACAAGCAGTGGTTCAGATTTTTTTGGAAACAGCAGGAATAATTTTATGGGGTGGTGAGAGACGAACAGGAGAGGTAAATATTAGTAATGATAATAACAATTGTGAAAATAATAACGATGATAAGAATAGCAAAACCCAGTTATTTTGCTTTCCAATTGGTATTAATTAGCTGAAGAATCCACACAACTATAGGAGAGAGGAATTGTTGACTGGTATATTTCTCAAGCCAAACTGTGAAAATTAACTAACTTCCTAATAAAAACTTCCAGCTCATTGAGTGGTGTTATGCTCCTGCTTTCTCTTCCTTATTTTATATGAAAAATGCTATTACAACCAGAGTATCTTGAATTCCATAAAAGCAAGATAAGTTAAATGAAGGCATTTTTAGTTCCAGGAAGCACACCCCTAACAGAAGGATGGCATTTTTCAAATCTGTCTTTTTTTGCCTTAAAAGATTGGGTGGATATTTCATACGGCTGAGCAGCAGGACCTTGATTCAGACAGGCACAACATGCCTAATTTCATGTTATGAATTTACTAAATAAATGACCAGCTAGGACTTGTGGGATCCTCATTCAGTTTTTAACCTGATTCAGTCATTTAAGGCAAAAAGTCTTCTTATATTAGTAACACTTTCTAAATGTTTTACAAATGTTTAGAACATTCCACAAATCTTAGCAATGTCTGACAGGTTTGCTGAGTTTCAAAGCTTCACCTCTGTGTAGCTTTCCATACAAGTACCTTTGCCATCTCTGGTATTATGAAATTCTGTCAACAGAAGTCAGAGAGTGAGAAGTATGAAAAAAAACAAAATCCTGACAGAGAACTTGGGTTATCTTGACAGAATCTTATTTAACTCACAGGGGTGGATTGACTGCACAGGTATGTGACATAGCTCTGGTGTAACAACTGTCTCTCCTCTGGGTGTATTTGCATACCTACAGTCCAGTGGTGTCCAAAGTGGGGTGCAGGAAGAAAATACTAGAACTTCAGTAGTACATGTATCTAATTTATAAATAAATAAATATACACATATTGGAGGGAGTGCTTGGAAACCTTTTACTGATGGGTTACATGATCAAAAAAGTTTGGAGGCCACTGCTATAGCAATCTCTCTAGGAGTATCGTTGCCTACAGTCCTTTACAGATGTACTCTTTGAGTACTGAAACTCAGGAAAAACAGTATAACCCACTTCTGATTCCTAATGGTGATTCCAGTTAAGCAGGTATGTGAGTGTTTTGATGATTGTTCCTATTTATCCCTTTTATTTTTCATGTAATTTAAGCTGTAATCAAACTAAGTATGTATGGATATGAAATGTGTCCAGACTGTTTCTACATCCAAGAGCATTTCTCCCCCAGCTTGCCTGCATTTGAGGATGTGCTTATTGGGTTTTCTCTTTCACTGGTCTATATGATTTCCTGTAGAATTCCACACTGGCATCAGAACTAAGCCCTACATCTAATTATAAGCAGTATTAGTAAACAGTTAGTTATCAAAACCAAGTGATCCAATCTTAGGTCTATCTGGGATTTTTCTCTGAGTTTAAAGGCAAACTCCATCTTTGCCCCTAATACCACTGCAGCCAGTTATCCCTTGGTCAATGTAAAGATGATTGTAATACCAGATAGGACTAGATATAAAAGTATCTCTGTAGCAGAGAAGAAAGGAAAAGGCAGGAAAAATAAATCTGCCAGTGGTATTTGCACTTACTGACCCTTGAGACAAGTTTTAATTTCAGAATTGTAGGGATGTGAAATGCACAATGAATAAATGCCATCCTGCTGTTGCAGATTTTTTCCTTTGTTGAATTGGAAAAGGATATAAAACATTAGAAAATGTCAGGAGTTTTGTCCTTCTGCAAGTCCTGATCTGGTTTAGAAGACGACATTATTGCATTTGAATACTGTTTCTCTTTTAGCCCTCAGTTTTCATAGGTCTATAATTTTGTGAACAAAACTAACCCTTCCCCACCCCTGGAGGAGCCAGGGGTCTGAGCAGAGCTGGGTTACACAGTGAGGAGCCCAACTGAACCCAGAGCCAGTGCTGGCAGAAGCCACTCTCTGAAGATTAACCTGAAACGTAGGCAAGCAGCCATCTCAAAAACACAGGCAATTTCAAAGTGCCCAGAACTGCCGTGGGCAGCATGTCCCCAGCCAGAGGCCAAGTGCAGAGGGTGCTCCTGTGACGCAGCCCTGTCCCCAGTGCCCCAGGGCTGCCACCCACTCCACCACTACCGGGTGCTGGAGGAGACCTCAGAAATGCTGCACTGCCCATCACATCCAGGACATTGGCAGCCGTGGGGCAAGCGGTAGCAATGTACGCATATTGAATTGTTGTCATGCCAGTGTGTAAAGTCCCACGTATTAATCTGGCATCCATGGCCTTTGTACATGTGCATTTATTTGGAAACCGCTATTCATTTTATTTACTTTCTTTTTGCACAGAGAGTGATTTGTTTAGTACACCCTGTTGAATTAATCACAGTTGAGTCTTCTCTGTAGGAATACAAATGTACACATTTGTATTCCGTAAACAGAAAACCCCACTGTATTTTGCTTTCCAACACACTTAAAAATACATGGTTTTCAGAAGAAACAAATTTTTACCTGGAAATCAGAAAACATATACTTTGATTTTTTCCCTGTTTACTCAGAGAAATCCTTTTATTGGTGGTGAAAAGGGGGTGGTGGTCTTCTGCTGCTCTTAAATATATAATTGATTTTCTTCAAGTCTGTCCTGGTTTCAGCTGGGATAGAGTTAATTTTTCTTCTTAGTAGCTAGAATAGTGCTGTGTTTTGAATTCAGTATGGGATTTGGTATGAGAACAATGTTGATAATACACTGATGTTTATGGTTGCTGCTAAGAGATCAAGGACTTTCCAACTCCACATGTTCTGCTCGTGCACAGGTGTACAAGAAGCTGGGAGGGGGCACAGCCAGAACACCAGACCCAAATTAGCCAATGGAATATTCCATATCATGTAATGTCATGCTTAGTATATAGAGGAGGGGCAGCCAGGAAGGAGGGGGTTCTCTCTCGCTTCCTGTATTGTGATTGCAGGATCTTGGTATTTTGGCATCTCTAGCTGGGAAGGGGCTGGGTGTCAGTCAGCAGGTGGTGAGCAGCTCCATCGTGCATTACTTGTTTGTCCTTTCTATTATTATTATCATTTTATTTCATAACAATTACTATTTCATAACAATTACATAACAATTACAATTTTATCTCAACCTATGAGTCTCCCTTTACCTCTACAATGTATTTCCCCATCCCCTGGACAGGGGGAGGGTGAGTGAGTAGCTGCATGGTGTTTGTCTGCCAGCCGCCTTCAAACCACCACAAAATCACAAGACTATGTGATTTTTATGTTCCTCCAGTGCAGAATTCATATCAGTCAGAGGGTGAAATCATAACATTAAAGTGGTTTGTTGAACAAATTATTTAGAAGCAGTCATCATTAGTCCAATTTTTGTGAGTTTGTTATCAATGTCAGAATGAGTAAATTGTGAGTGAAGGTTGGAAATTTCCTCCTCAAACATCACAGCTCAGCATTTAGCTGCAAATGTTTATGCATGTTAGTTTATGCACATTTACCACTGTTTTGCCACTACTTTCTCATGGAAGAAAGTCATGTCAGAAGCAGAAGAAATACTTGATCATTCCTGTAAGATCTACCTGGAGCTGCACCTCTTTAGGAGTCTATATGTGAAAAATATTTATTTATGCTTTATGAACAAAGACTAATGAGTCATGAAGAAGAGAACAAAGTTATGCTTAATCTTCTTGTGTAAAATACACAAAATTTTTCAAGCAGCTTTTTAATGAATCTGTCATGCTACAATCTTAAAGCTGTCACATACATCAGCTTTGACTCTCAAGAAACCTCAGCCATTTGTAACAAATGCAGTTCTGTTCACATATGCTGTTATGGAAGAGTTGTTGTTCATTTCAGAGAGTGGGAATTGGTCCACACTAAAGAAATCTATATCTAGGGTATAAATGAAAACGATATGGAGCTGCACTGACTACTTGCCTTGGTTCCAAAATGCTTTGACAGGTGTTGCACTCAGGCAGAGAAAAGCCGATCTGAAGACTTGAATGTAGATAAATAAATGTTATCTAAAAATATACATCAATAAATAAATGAACATGTATAAGCACATAAAATGCCAGTTCATTGCCTCTGATATATTGCTTACCTAAGGTCCTCCACAAAAATTGCTGTATGGAATATTATCCACCACCTCCGGCTGGCATGGAAATTGTCCTGTATTTGTAGATGATGATTTTTCCTGAGTTGTATACATGTTTGTCACAGTTGCTCTCATTATAGTAGTGGACTGTATCCATAAAAGAAATCCATCAGGTCTTGGGAAATCAGCTTGTACAAAATGCTGCTGCATGTGTTTCTAGCAACACAGGCTATTACAAACCTACTAGAGCCATTGTTTGCGCTCATCATGCTTTCCCTAGGTTACTTAGTCAAACTCAAGGTCTTAATTCCTTTCTTCAGAGCTTCCAGTGGTGTGGTCCCGATACATCCAAAAATCAGTCTGGCAGCGTAAAACAAAAACAGGATTTACAGCTCATCTCTTCAGGAGCAAAGACAGATGAAAACTCAGAGATGAAGCTTTGACTGAGGCAGCTGTAAAAAATGGTGGAACGAAAATCCAGAGGGATTAATGACTGTTCCAGCCTCAGCAATTCTCAATTCCTGTGACATGTGAGAATATTTCGACTTGTCCTACCTAAACCAACTCAGGGCAGTATGACCTTACAAACAAGTATATGGGCAATTATGTATGAATCTAATGCCAAACAAATATACATCTATCCTCAAAAAAACCCACATATGGTATATACGTCTTTCAAGCTCAATGCGTTTCTACAAGAAACTCAGATACATCAAATAGTGAGTGTGTTATATGGTTATAGAATATAGGTTAATATCAAAAGCTTGTTTCCAGGAGATAATGAACATCCATACATGCCTTCTTGCCTTAGGTCTACTATCTACAGTACAGGTTAAATTAATTGCTCTACTTACAGGCTTTTGTACATAAGGAAATGAGCTCAGTTCTTCCCTTCCTTTGCATTTTGTCTGATCATTTACACATATGTAAAAAACCTGTAAACCTGGCTATTACATTAGTATATGAGAGCCAAGGGAAGAGAGGAAAAGTACTCATCTGCCAGCTCATTATTTTCATTCCCAAGGAGGTTGACATTTAAAATGGCTCTCACCAGTCATAGGAAAATTGGGCTAAACACACCACCCCCCCCCATTTTTAATACATCAATTCTATTGTCATCACCTTGAGAAATACATATTGCACATAAAGATCTCCATGGTATTTCTCATGAGACAGTATTTTTTGTGCACTAACAGGCATTTGTAATTGTTCATTTACTTACAAATCTCTCAAGTCAAGATTTCCACAATTGTGATACTTTATATACAAAACATCATCAGCCAGACAGCACTACCTGACTGGCAGCAAAATGGTGTGTGAAAACCTCCATACTTGGTTTAAGCCAACAGCCCTTGGAGATTTGTGTGTCTGTGTTAAGAACTGATTAGCAACACACAGATGTGTACCTGAAAAAGACCTACACAATATGGGAAATAAATCAACATTTTTTTTATGATGAACAACTAGCTTCCAACACTTCCAGTTAATAATAACAGGATAATGTGTTTTGAACTTATCACCACAGGTTCAGAGTATTGATTAGCAGTAGAAATATGTTAATAAAACTTATGGGTCAGATGAAAGAGCACACCAATCATGAATATTTAGAGTGCAATCTCACTTAAAGTAAGATATATAATTCATTACATGTGTTGAGATATCACAGGAATTACTGCACTGAAAGAAGCCAAAGGAACTGGTCTCTTCTTTGCTCAGTGTGTCTGGGTAGTTTAGATCCTGTTTGAGTCAGTTATGTCATTGCAGCAGAGGGAAGTGGCTTGACAGTTATTTCAGTGTAACACAAAAATATTTTTGGTAGTATGAGGAACTCTGGGAACAGAGAAGAAGGTGTTTTGAGGCTAAAGAAGTCAGAAAAGTCAGAAGTCAGTCTCCATGAGAGAGCAGCACAGTCTCAGACTCCTCATTTGCCTGTGGCATATTCCACTAGCCCTTGTAAAAGCTCTGGGAACAGATTTTTCCTGTCTAGTACAGGGAAAATGGATACATAGGTTACTTTAACTGTCTTTACTTCCACCATCTCTCCAAACATGTGGAGTGGAAAGAGTACATAAGAAAATTATTCTTCATAAAACTTCACATACACAGCCTTTCAAGCTCACTTTTTCTTTGGGGGCCTGAGTTTCCTGATATTTTAATGACAAGGACGGTAGCAGTAATGTGTTGCTTTGATCTCCGTGAATATTATGATAATGATTCTGCAAATACTGTTAATCATACTACAGTGTTGATGGGGATAAGGCTGGGGAAAAGTAATGATCTGTATACTGTCCTTAAGCATTTTCTTTCTTCCGTCCCTCCCCTTTTTTTTTTAAGCAAGTGACAATGATCATACAGTGCCATACAGTAAATTAATCTTAGGGTTTAGTGGGATTTGAAATTGCTATAGATAAATCCATTATTCGTTAAAAAAGAAGTACAGATTGACAAGATGGAAAGAAATGAAGGGTTCCCTAGAATAACTAGTTACTTCTTGGCTTCAGATGCCACAGTCAATTGATATCTCAAGGACCAATGTGGGAATTCATGGCAGTTTATCAACACAGAAAGTGCATGAATGTCTGCTCTTTTTCTGGACAGAGACAAAAGTCCCTGTATTTGGGGACAGTAAGCCCAATGTTCTTCAGCATAACACTATGACAGCTTGCTAGGAGAAGCTGGGGCCTGACGGAACTCAGTGGATGAGACACCAGGGCCTGTTTTGCACGGATCAGACAGGATCTGTGCTTCTTGATCTTTTTAGCACCTGCCTGACTTCCTATCTTTATCAGTTAATAATTCTGTGTGTTTCACTGTAGTACATAGGTTACCCACACAATGGTCTATTTTGCCCCTTTCCTTTTCAGTAATGCCTCCCAGGCAGAAACTAGTAAAAACAGATAACACTAACAACGCTTTCTGGCTTTATCTGCCATAGCTGGAAAAGGAGAGTGGTTTCTTAATGACATGCCAAGCTGTGAGAGTGAAAAGCAGCAGTTAACCAAAACAGCCAGGACAAATGGGCTGTGCACATGAATCATAGCATGGATATTTGACTAAAGGGTTGTATTTTCTTCATGTTTTGAAACACATCTGTTGTATTGCTTCTATGCGACAGCACCTCAGCACTACAGCCTCAGTCCAGGCTCTGGAGTACTCATTTTTCTGGCTGAAAATAACTGCAGCTTGAGAGCCATGTAATGAATTATGCTTCGGTGAGTTCTTTTCCTGACTGAGTTAATTATTAACCTGGAAAAATATTTGAAATGCAGATTTGCAGGCAGTCATGCTAGCATAGGGCACATCAGAGAAATCCATCTGTGACATGAACTGTAAATCTATAGCTTAGCCCAAATAATAACAGAAAAGGAGGAACATGTTAATTAAACTATATTGTAATGCATTGACTCAGACAAGCATTTCAATTAACAGTTCAATTTGTTTTGACTTTACTTTGAGATGGGAAAAATATTTGCTGCTTGAAGTTATTAACTCCCTTATGCATTGTCTGATGAAACAGGACACTCCCACAAGTTGTTCCTTTCTCATTTTACTTCCCACAGTTAAAATATTCTGCAACAGAGAGTGACTTTCCTCTGGGAGAAAAACATATTGAGAAGATAAGGTTTGTGCTTCTGAGATTTGGCTAAGTTTCAATCCCTTTATACTTAAAAATGGCATGAATTTGAATTCAGTGCTGCACATGGAACCTGGTGTTTCTGATGTTTAGTTTTGAAGATTCAGCTGTCCTGTTCACTGTTCATGAGAGAGAGAGGGCTGGGCTGCAAAATTCAGACAGATTGGAGTCAGGATCTTAACTTTGCCATTTATGTGAAGAACTATGGTGAGGTCAAGACTAGACCTCTGATTTTTCTTATTTGATCTCTTGTGAACCCCATGCATGATATAGATTGAGACTCTTACACTTGGGAAATTATAACGTTTACAAACTCATCACCAGCAACATCACCTTCACAAGCACCTGAGAATGATTTGCTTAAGTGATGATGACTAATGAAGGAGTTTGAGGGAGCAGTGGATGCTGTACTAGGCTAAGAATTAAATGTTGAAAATGTGTTTTTTTTAAGGGAAAATCATTGTAATGTAGCCTTAGCAACTGTGCAGCACACCTTTGTATGTACAAGCCTGTCCTTTAACTCTGAGTAGAAATATCCCTCTACAATGGAGATGAAAGGCAAAACTCCGATGCTTTGTACAATGCTGTTTAACAGAGTTTTGTTTACTGTATCTAGCAAGTCTTCTTTTGTGACAAATTTCTAGATCAATGGCACTGTTATTTGCCCAGCAGCAGAATTCCCCAGATGTCAGTGAAATTCCTAAAAGATCCTTGTGCGAGGCAGTCTAGAGTGAAGAAATGCAATCCAACTACCATACCTCTGCATTTCACTGACAGATTTCTAAGTTTTTGCCAGCTGTCTGGCAAAGCCCTCGTGGAACAGAGTTGAAGGTCTTGAATATGGAGTAGCATGAATAGTTACAACAGGAAGCAGGGATTTGGAGCAAAAAAACTCACACATGACTGGAACAAGTAGAATTAGAAAAAATAAGCTGGTGGTTGAGGGTTAAAGAATATATGCTACACTGATTAGGTAGATGGTATTGTCATACTCTGGTGACGAATATGGTGTTGATATCTTGTATTTTGCTCAAAACCTAGAATTAACTTTTCCTCAAAGTTCATTTCATTCATTGTTAGGTACCTAGCCAGATTGTAAGTGATCTTTGCCAAGTTGCTTAAACCTCACTTCAAAGCTTCTAGACTGCCTTTCTCTTCCCTTTTACTTAATAGTGATCTAAAAGGGGACAGGAAGTACCTGATCTTCCCAACAGAATTTGGATGCAGCCAACATACAGACAATAACAAAAAGTCCATAACAAAAGGGCAAGGGCTAATGGCCTGTTACTCTGTGCCAAGGCTGACCAATTTGGTGTGTGCTTACGGGTAGGTGCTGGGGTAGCTGCTGACAGGACAGGGAGCAGAGGTCAAAACTGAGTCCTAGATCTCATCCTGTTAGGTGCTCTGCACACCATATTCACAGTTAGCGCTGGCTCCAAATACCAAAGAAATTAGAACATCAACAAAAAAAACGGTGGAGTGATTTGCACAATTGGCCTGATTTTAATTTCAATATCTTCAAATGACATAATAGAAGACAGAACAGAATCAATTCTATCTGTTAAGTTCTCAACATAAATCTTGAAAACTTTTCCAAACTATGAAGACTTCTTTTTTTTTGTTTGTTTGGTATTTTTTGTTTGTTTTTAGACATTTTCTAGTGTCCTGATACTGCTGTTAAAGGTTAAAATTTTAGAACAATGTAGCAATATTATGCTTAGGTCAAGAAAGATGTTCTTTGTATATGTTAAAGCCAAAGGCATCCCTAATCAGAAAAAAAACTAGGTAGCCTTCTCTGAGTGAGGACATCCCAGAGAAATTAGACTTTGATGAGGATACATTGCCAATTTAGCAAGCAAACTCAAGGTCCATGTATCCTTAACTGAACTACCCTCATTCTAATACTAAAAATCATGCCTACAGGTCAGGAAGACCCTTGCCTAGGCAAAGACCCTTCCTCTGAGCATGCGCAGTAGTAGAAGTATTGTGTCAGAAATATTATAATTGTATGTAAATTACTAACCAATCATTGTAGAGAGGATGGAAAATTACTAACTCTGCAAGTTTTGTGTATAAATATAGTTTGAAAAGTCCCACTGGTGTGATTGATTTGTGGGAAACCACCGAGCACCTAGGCTTGTGCAACCCTAAAATCAATGAGCAATGTCTTTCCTGAGTGTATGATTATTGACCTATTGCACACCGGGTGACAAATTGGCTTTTCAGACAACTCTGCTAGTGGTTTCATGAGCTCTTTTTCTAACACACTGGCAGGGAGTTCTCTGTACATCTGCCTATGAAGGGAGCAACGTTCATGCATGTTTGTCTCTAAGACCTCTTCAGTGTAAAACCGTATTGGATCCAATGCCAATTCACTGGTTTCCAATAAGAGACATACTGCCCTGTAAGATGTGATTGTGCAACCCGAGTACAGATGTGCTAAGAAAGAACATGCAAATAGCTCATTTTTCATGTTCCTTGTCTTGAGTAAAAGCCACCTCTCTTTAACCTCAGAAACAGTGAGCATAATGGTAAACAAAAATTTATGAAGGACACTATTGGCTATGAGTCTTTTTAGAGGATTTTAGTCCACTGGATCTTCATATTCCCTGCTTTCATCAGCCAGCTCTAAGTCAGAGGAATATGCTGGCATGATCTCAGCCTGTTGCCATCCTGCTCTGGTTAAAGCCCCTGGGGTGTCACCCATCAGAGCAACTGCAGAGGAACAGCAGAGTGTGAATCTTGGCTACCGATGTCAAACAAGCAGCTACAGCCACAGTGAACAACATAAGGAAACCCCTGCAACTTTTTTTAATGTTTTTGTTCTTTGCTTTTGGTGAGTGTCTTGTATAAGGCAGAGAACAACAGTTGCTTCAGTGGGAGGAAGACCTAAGGCACCAGCAGTAGCTGGTGCTGCTTGTGCTGCCCACCTAATTGGAGTTCAGACCATCCGCCCGCAGCCAGAGCTTGGAAGGGGAAGGAAATGATGGTCTTACAGCTGCTGCCAGCAGGCACCCGGTGGGCACCGGGCAGAGGTGGGATGTCCAGCAGTCACACCCCCTGCCCGCAGATCTCACCTCCACTGCCTCCCTGGCCCACCAGTCCTGCTCCTGGCTGGACAGCTTTCCTCTCTGCGGAAGCACACCAGAGCTTTACACGGGGTGTCCTTCGCCCACCCGAGAGGAGGGGTGCCAGGCTGCAGGAGGCAGAGGCGGGCTCCAGGGGACTTGCGCTGTGCCACGGAGTAAAACCGAGTCCCACGGGCCAGCCACGGACCTCCGACTGCTCCAGCAGAATGTTGTGTTAGCTGCTGTGCACATACGTACAGGCTTTGTGTGTCTCTTCATCGCGGTCCCTGCTTAACCTTTCCCTAGAGATTTTTAAAACATAATCCTAAAACCTAACACTGTGTCTCCCACTGCAGTAATGGACTGTTTTTAAAATAGACGGAGCTTCCTTCAAGAATCAACACTTGAATTTTGGTACCTCTGAGAGTACCTCTTAGCAGTGTCACAACACCCAGAAAACTTAGAAGTGGTGTAGGCAGCCATGTGATAGGTGCTGGTGGTTGTTGCTCCCCATTTAAGTTATAAGGACTTGGGGAAAAAAAATGCTTGGAAATTTAGCAAGGACACTAAAAAAATTACATTGTGTAAAGTTTATCTAAAACATTTTAAAAACATATGAAGTTTAATTATGAAAACAAAAGTAACTTTTGACACCTTACCCTTTCTATCACATTTTAGGACCTGCTCTTTCACTCTTTTTTTTGTTTTTTTTTTTACCAGCAATTAATGATATTTGATGTAATGATGTTTAATCTGTTTAAACCAATCATGAATCCCATGGTTTATTTCAGTGGGTGTGTTTCTTAACACACACCACATAGGTATAACTTGGTAAACAAAGGGAGGGTCTGGATGATTTCCCTGTCATTTGTTATTCTCTTAATTGGGCTAGTTATACTTCTGATGTGACCGGTTTGAAATATGTTTGACACCATTTGAGTGACAAGGGAAAAGATCAGAAATCTATGATGCACTTTGTGTAGGCATGCATTCAACCACTCAACTGGAAATTCCTTCCCCCTTTGAGGGAATTTGGCAGATATTTGGGATTCTAGAGGGAAAAATGGGCTGGTCAGCTCTGACACTGGTGGTGGGGCTGTGTGTCAGGGAGAGGCAGGAGCAGGCTGCTGCCCTGCAAGGGGAGGGGAGACAGGAGCTGCAGCATCTTAGTGCATTGTCTGTAACCTCGTGAGTGATCTTCTAACATAAACAGTGTAAGTTATAGGAATAACACTAACATGCCATATTAAGATGATATCTATAACATATAGGGATGATAATACACAGTAATAAAGATAAAAGTGATCATCATAATAATATCTTGTAAATCATAAATGTGAAAATATTGTTTAGTCATCACTAATAATATATATGTATTGTATACATATATATGGAATGGAATATATAAGTAAAAGTAGTATAGGAATAAATATAATAATATATAGTCAATACTTATGCATTGACTTCAACAGAGTCATATCAGTTACCTCAGCATGTGAACAAAGTTACATAGTCAGAAAAGAGAATGAACTGTATACTGTGTCATGAGGAATATTTCCTATTTCTTGTGCTTGTTCTGGGACACACTACACTTGCAGAACTATAGTAAACCAGCCATTTCTATGACCTTGATAGTTTTCACGCATAATAGCATAAAATCGTGTTCTTAATGCCATTGTTTACGGCATTTAAAATAATGCATCCTGGTAGATCTAAATTTTCTAAACATTTTTACGTACTGTAAATGTTTTTATATTTAAGTTGGATTTGACATTTTTTAAGTATGATTACTGTGGTACATGCTTTAATTACCCTACTTTTTTAAAGAAGCTGCAGTTTATGTTGACAACGGCTTATAAGGTATTTGTACTCTTAGTTGTTTTAAAGTAGACAATTCCTTAATTGTACATTGAGTGCCCGTCTAATGACTGCATTCAACATTGATCAGGTGAAAAGAATGAAGTTTTTTTGTTAGATGACTATACAGAAAATAATTTTAAAAATGCAGCTGAAGATTTTTCAGAGTTGTCTAGGTTTGGAAAAATTACTATTGAATTGTTTATATTTGTTTTACTCAACCATAGATTCAGAACCAAAAGTGTCACTGTAGGAAACTGTAACTACAAGCAGGTCGATATGAAGAAGTTGATGCCACCACTGGTAACAGCATACCTGCTGGGTGGGTAATGAGATACTTCGCTGTGTAGCATTGCTATTCAGAGAGAAACCTGTCAGGAGCCTCAGCTGTACTTAGAGAAAAAAGAGGCAAGGCAATATTTGAACTTAGCCTGACATTTGATTTTTATGTTGTTTCGTCCTGAGAGAAACCTAATGCATTATGATGGGTTAAATCAAATATATATTATAGCATGATTGACAAAAAGGGAAAGAGAGAGGAAGAAGGAAGGAAGGAAGGAAGGAAGGAAGGAAGGAAGGAAGGAAGGAAGGAAGGAAGGAAGGAAGGAAGGAAGGAAGGAAGGAAGGAAGGAAGGAAGGAAGGAAGGAAGGAAGGAAGGAAGGAAGGAAGGAAGGAAGGAAGGAATTTGTAGTCCTAGAGAACTAGAACTGTCTGGTTCTCTCTTGCTGACTTTGATTTGATGTTAAGAATGTAACTTGTTAAAAATATTACTCAGCATCTACTAGGTGAATAGGGTCAAGGAGGAAAACCAATTTTGGTGCTCAGCTGAGAAGGTAGTTGAAAATAGGGATTAACACAATGGACAAAAACCAAAAGGAATTGTATCTTCCTGAGATAAAAATACCATTTACTATTTACTAGGTAATGCAAACATAGTAATTTCTTTGTGCTCATGGGCTGAAAAATATAAAATACAAATGTTACAAGATTTTCAGAAGTACAGCTTTTTGTAGAGAAAGAATGGTGGTTTGGAGTTAGGCATAAAAGTCATATTTTGTACAATAAAGCAACATTTTAACTGCATTTTAACCTTTTCCCCTATCTTTTTTCCACGTCACCGAATATCCAATCTAGTGGGTGCAAGTATAATCAGAATATTGTTGCAGTGCTCAACTTGTGTGGGATGTTGACTTAAACAGGTATTACTTGCTATGAGAACATATTCCATATCTACATTTTTTTCAAGGACTTAATGGCCTTGTGGAAATTTTAGTTTATTGTAGTCAGTCATGCTACACATCTGTCTTCAAGTTTTTAATGAAATTCTGTCAAGAGGTGGTTTGGTTATGGCAATGGCATGCTCAAATGCAGTCATAGAACAATTTGCAATTTTTCAGTTATAACCATTTAATTGATTTCCTGACCTGGAGACAATATTCAGTGGAAACTCTACTGTCTTCACTGCTAACTATGCCTAAAGGTGTGGACAGGTTTATTGTGTCGATCAGCTTTCACTTTCAATGCATTAAAAAACTCATATATTTTATTGTGGTCCTCGCACTGGGCAGGATTATACTAGCAGTCTTAGTTTTCAAAATCAAAGGAATTCCAGTGTCTCATATTCAAAATTTTTCAGCACACTAAAATATTCCTGCATTTTGGTTGCATTTTGATCTTTTGTTTCTCCTCTTCAATGTTGTTGTGAGCTTGCATAAGCTTGTGAGTGTCCAATAGGGAATGAAATACCTGTTATAAACATAAGACAGTGAAAATTTGCTTTAAGTATAGTGGTATTGGATCTGCAGGTATGTTAAGATCCTCAAATACTGGAAAACACATTCACCACCAGAAAGCAATAGGATGACCTTCTTTAAATAGTGATAGATAATTGAATAATTATATTCAAATCATACAGTTCTTTCTGCATCAAAGTAATTTTTAAAAATTAAAACTGACAGCATTATTAATATTACTGCTATAATTTTTTTTGTTATATAATTCTGACTGTAACTAAAGTGATGAGAACTGGTGTCATTAACTGCAGAAATTGAAGCAAACTACTCAAATAATAAAGTTGCAACAAGAACAGCAGGAATGGTTTTCCCTGCAGTTTCTAAACTGTCTGTATCCATGGAAGCAACAACTGCAATGACATTGTTAAATCTTCTATGTGTTGATTCAGTGGTAAAACAGTTCTGTGTGAATCTTTTTGACTAAAAAATCTTGGGATTTTTTGTGTGACCGCATTACATGTTATTTTTCTTTCCTGACAGCAGAAAAGGACTCACAAACCCCCAAATTTCATGTAGTTGAGATAATTTGTCAGAAAATATACAACAAAGTGAACCTTTCTCTTATTTCTTCTTTCCATCTTGACTTTGAATTTCTATGAGAATTAATCTCCTGAATGCAAGAATCCTTTCTGAATATGGGATTTCGGTCTCTTTTTATAACTTTGTCCCTTGAGGCTTGCCCCATACCTTGTAGGAACTTATATGAAACAGAACTTTGAATTGTATTAGAGTGAAAGTTTCCTATGAAGTCCAAATACTAGACTAAATCTCTTCTTTTAAGGCATTGTCTGATCCATGCAGAGTAAAGCACATACCAGAGGTGGATTTTACTTCCTGAAGACATAGCCCCAGCACTGAGGGCTGTTCAAATCATGACACTGCAGGCCACAGACTCCAAAGAACACAAAATGCAGTCTTCCATTTAGACTTTACAAATCCTTGCAGTAAGGCTAATCTATAGGGTTGACCTAGTACCTCTGAACTGTACCCTTTTACTGTTGTATTGTTCTCTGAGAAGCCCAGCAACTATGGAGCACAACAAAAGAGCCAGAAGTTTGAGGCTTAGTCAAGCACCTTTTTTCTTCATGAGATTTTCAGCACTTGGTTTTTGATCATGACTAGGAATGACACCAAAGCAACCAGTCTTTTTCTTGGTAGTTCCACAATACCTATTCAAGTTCTTGCTAGAATGTGTCCTTAAAAATATCCTTAATTTGGACTGCAATTGAAACAGAGCACATAAACTGAAACCATGAAAGGAAATGATCTTCATCTAGACAGGCTGGAGCGATGGGCTCAGGCCAACTGGAGGAGTTTCAATAAGGCCAAATACCGGGTGCTGCACTTGGGCCACAACAACCCCCAGCAGTGCTACCGGCTTGGGGAGGAGTGGCTGGAGAGCTGCCAGTCAGAGAGGGACCTGGGGGTGTTGATTGACAACTGGCTGAACATGAGCCAGCAGTGTGCCCAGGTGGCCAAGAACGCCAATGGCATCCTGGCTTGTATCAACACTAGCATGGCCAGCAGGGACAGGGAAGTGATCTTGCCCCTGTACTCGGCACTGGTGAGGCCGCACCTCGATTATTGTGTTCAGTTTTGGGCCCCTCACTACAAAAAGGACATTGAATTACTTGAGTGTGTCCAGAGAAGGTCAACGAAGATGGTGAAGGGTCTGGAGCACATGTCGTACGAAGAGTGGCTGAGGCAACTGTGGATGTTTAGTTTGGAGAAGAGGAGGCTGAGGGGAGACCTCATCGCTCTCTACAACTACCTGAAAGGAGGTTGCAGAGAACTGGGAATGTCTCTTTAATCAAGTAACAAGTGATAGAACAAAAGGTAATGGCCTCAAGTTGCACCAGGGAAGGTTTAGGCTGGATATTAGGAAGTATTTCTTTACAGAACAGGTTGTTGGAATGGGGTGGCCAGGGAGGTGGTGGAGTCCACATCCCTGGAGGTGTTTAAGAGTTATGCTGACATAGCGCTTAGGGATATGGTGTAGTCAAGAACGGTCAGTGTTAGGTTAATGGTTGAACCAGGTGATCTTCAAGGTCTTTTCCAACCTATATGAGTCTGTGCTTCTGTGATTCTCTGAAATGGGATGAAACGGCAGCTTTGACACAACATGCTTCTCTGCACCTTGATTAAAGCATTCTGGCCAAGTTATTGGGAGTCAATGGAATATTGCTATAAAATGCATCAGTTGTCAGTTATTCTGTTTCTTACTCAGTAATGTTGTATTTGGTAGCGGTACCAGTTTTAAGATGATTCCTTATTTACCCATGTAGTAGAAGATGCTGTCTCCTCAGCTGGATGATTCTTGATGTTTTTTGTGTTATGGTACCTACCTGATAAGGCAACTGAGTCCTTTTCCCCCTAGTTCTATTCCTGAGCTGAGCAGTTGCTGTGCTCTGGGGTGGGGTTATGGGCTTTCAGAGCACGCAAGAGTACATGAAATCAAGACATCAAACAGTCTTGGTTGTTCTGGCAAAATATTAATGTTCAGATAAGCAGCACTGATATTTCTTGAATGTTGGTTTATCTCTGTGGTGGTACACCCCCCCCTCCCCCTTTCTTAGGCTGCTTGGTACTCAGTGTAATTTTCCTCCCCCCGGGTCACATGCCAATCCAAAATGAATAGAGAAAGGTAGGGGATCAGAGCATAAAGGCACTCCCCTAATGCTCCTGATTCTTATATCCCCTGTTCCTTGGGAACGGACCACATGCCAACTCAAATGGCCTTGGAAAGGTGTTAAGGCACTCTCTTAACCGACCTAGTTTTTGCCCCTTTCTCTTACCATTTAAAGAACAGTAAGAACCAGCAATTCTTCCTGACAGCCTAGTACATTTGTACTTGGTTGTGGCCCAAAGAGGGATGATACCAGAACTCCAAGATCTAGCAAGTTCTGGGCCTGTGCAACTGGTAGAAAGTACCAAAATATTCTGTCATCCAAGTTAGATTGAAATGGAAAAGTGTCTGATGAAAGTTAATTATCTTGAACCCTATAATTAGTAACCTTAAGTGAGACCCTTTGAGTTGTTCTGGATCACAGTGGGCTGTGACCAGCATCATCCCTGAGCTGGGACACCTCTCAGGCTCAGAGTTCTCAAAGTTTGAAGATTGTCTGCCCACAAAGCTGATGGAAGTCCAGGGTGAAGTCAGGCTTCTTCTCAAATCTCTATTACTGACTGTTGAGAAATACTGGTGCATTGTTAAGTATTTGCTCCAAAGTGAACAAGAGGGAAATTTTAACTATAGCCTAGCCTCTGCCATCCATCTCTTTTCCTATCTATGTGCTTGAATAGCCTTCATGAGGGAGGATGTCTATGTATTTCACTGGATATCCAAATATTTCTGTGCTGTTGATATGTGTGTGTGTATGTTTTGTGTTTATACACATATATATATACATTTTGATTTAGAATATCTTGTAGTAAGTTAATGTGAATCTTGTCATTCTCAAATCTGTAATTAAGTCATTATTGTAATAATAATATATTCTACCAAATTACCTTGTTAATCTTTAAATTGATCAATCATTAAGTGTTGCTAAAATTCAGCCTCTGATCTACCTCACACCATGAATAAATCTTAAACTGCTATTAAATCATAACTGTATGAGATACTTTTATCCCCGATCCTCTCATATACCACGGAATGTATGTACTATGTCTTTGTGATGTTATGCTTTAAAATAACAGAAACAAATCCACCAAAAAAGACTTTTCTAAAGCTATCTGGTGTCAGATATAGGGCAGTTCTTCTCTAACAGTGGAGTACAGAGAAAAAGATCATAGGCAGCACATCTGCAGAGATTCAGTCTGAGTCCATGCCGAAGAGGGAGCCAGGTTTGAATGGTGCCTTTTCTTTCCTTGTTTTCTCCTCACCACCACTCTCTCCCATGCCTTCCATGCATAAGAAATATGACACAAACCAGGACAACAGATAAGATGTTTCTAAACATGTTTCCCCTTTGCTTAGCAGTGTAGGAACTGATGAGCTACTGAAAAGAAGGTATGAGTCAAAAAAAACCCAGAATGAAAAAACAAAAATTACCATTTAAATCATAAACTTGGCCCACTGATCAATTTTATTGCTGAGAACAAGAGGTTAAGACACTCCATTTTGATTTGTTTGCTTAATTGATTGAGATTTTAATTTCTTACTTGAATTTTTAATATTTTTCTGCCTGGTAAACTCTGTTTGATCATCTTCAGAGAGAAAACAGTTGTTAAAGATTCATTACATTTTTTACTTGTAGGATTTTTAATAAACTACAATTTGCAGTCATTGTGCTAGCATGGGAAAAATGAATATTTTATAGAAATATATAAAGAAAATAAATCAATTATCTGAGAATATAGGCAGGTCAGGCTTTCATTGACAGCTAGTAGTCAAAAAATACTTGATATTTTTATGTTCCACAACCTTATTTTCTATCATGCCTTGTAAGAATGTATTTTTTTCCTCACCTCTCTCTTCTTACATTTACCCCTCCTCTTTTTTTTATGAATCAATTATGACAATCCTAGTCAGCAGCAACATTCATGCTGAAGTAGTTGATATTGTATCAGATCCAGTCTACTAACATTTCGTACTCCTTCTTTCATCCCTTTGGACTTTTATCTTCCATCCCCATCTCTCAGTATATCAGATCCTGAAGGCTGGATGGGCTGAGGAAATGAGAGACATGATTTGCTGGAAGAGTATATAACTTTATCAGACCAACTCATAAACACGGAATGCAAAAATGGACAATCTTGTAGACAGACAGACTTTAGGTGGTTTTAGCAGCCCAGGTGACAAGATTTTTGTTACCAAAACCTTGATATATCCCATCTGTAACAGTTAATCTAAGCCACTGTTATATTTTTCTATCAAGTCTGCTTTTCTCTACCCTGTCAGAAAGTGAGCATCAGACATCTTTGCCTTACTTCCTCATGTTTTAAATTCCTCGTTTAGCTCTCTACAGTTTCCATTCTGTCTATCCATGTGATCTGAGGTCTTGTGATAAGCTTGTCTTGTGAGACCCAGTGTTGAGCCATCTCTTGATTTCAAATTAAAATTTTCCATTCACTTTAATGACAACTGAAATCTTTGTTCCTTTCCTTCTCCTATCTCTACAGTTTCAAATCTTTCAATTTCAGTGCTGAAAACTATTTCTTTGGGAATGTCTCATGAAACTTGATATAGATATCACATGAATGTAAGGTTATGCCCCACTATGCAATGTAAATAGGTTTTGGCATTTGAAATGCAGGGAAAATATCCAATTGCATTGAAAGACAAAAATAGAAAGTCAGCCTGCAATTTTAATGCAGACAATTAAATTCAACTACTAGCATTTTGAGATTAATGGTACAGTGAAACAGTCCCACTCTTTTTGGCTTAATCTGTTAAAATGAAATCTTAAATTAGACCATAATATGATTATGTGGAAGCACTTCCATTCATGTATATTTAAATTCAATATTAATATTTAACATTTACATTCAGGACTATGCTTTTTCAGTCAAAATATGACAAAGATTAGAGCAAAATCTTCCACTGGTGCAGTTCTAGAAGCAGTTACTCATTTCAGTGTAATTAATGTGGATTTAAACCTGAAGTCAAAAGGAAGACTCCCAGTAGTAGACTGCGTATGTATCAGTTTTAAATTTAGCCTTTAACATCCTTAAGGTTCAAATATTATTCTAATGTGTTATTCACAAAAAAGTTTTGTAATTTTAAGAAGGAAAAAAAAAAAACCTAACCAGAAAAGAAGTGGAATGAAGTAATGGTCTGTATCACCAGTCAGCAAATTTACACCAGTGGAATTTTGTAATGGACTGTTGGAATACTTCATAATCTGCTGGAGGGAGGACTGTATCCTGGTTGATTTAAAATGATGCTGTGAATCCTTGGCTCTGTCCAGTTATGTTTCCACAAAGATGGTTCTTGAGCAAATCTTCATTTCAATATGTTGATCCATGTTCTCCCCCTTGCCCCCTGCTCTCCCTCAGGAGGAGGTGGGAGTGTGACACCATTGTCCTGTGGTAGCAGTGAAGTCCCCAAGAAGTCCCCGTTTTCCGTGTTCTGTTCCACCTTACTCTGAGTATCTCAATTTAAAGCAACGGATTAGCATTCCCAACAAGTACCTGGCACTGTAATGAAGACTTTATCACAGGTGATTTTTTCCCACTCTTGTCACCAAGCAGGCACATCTCCATGTAGTGACTGTTGTTGGTTTTTGTTGTTGTTTGAATTCACAGATGACCGTTCTGAATTTGTCCTTGAGAGAACAATTCAAAACCCTGTGCTTCAAAAATGAAATGGATGTACTTGAGAGGGCAAACATAAATCATAAAAAGATGGAGCTGTCAGTTTGTGCTAATCTAGGATATTAGTTGATGGAGTGTGTGGTTGCTGAATTGTGTATTAAGGCATGCTAAAACCACAGAGTTTTGGAAGGTGTGCATTCTTGAGAAGGTAGCTCTTTGCAAACATTTGTAAATAAATAAAAAAAAATGTTCAGAAGTCCTTGTCTTCAGTGTTATTCACAATTATAAAAAAAGTTGAAAGTTTTAGCACAAAGTGGGGAATTGAGTGCCCTTGCTTTTTTTTCTTCTTATGTCAATTGAACTATATTCGCTGTGGATGTCACATGCTTTTTGAACTATATTTACTGTGGATGTCACATGCTTTTATTGTGTGCATGTTTGATTTCCAAGTTTACAATTATCTCCAAATCCTTAGTACTGCTAAAGAAAGATATCCAGTTATTAGTGTGACAGGCTCCTAACATATAAATATTGTCTTGTTAACTTAAACTAGCAACACAAGAACCAAAACAATCTATTTTTTCCTTCTTCTTGTAACTTTTACCAAAGTTTTATATTTTATATTGTGCTCCAGAGACTATGTTCTTTTTTCCTTAGCAACATATAATTCTAAAAATAGAGAAAATACATAGAGTATAGAGAAAATAAAATAGAGAATGGAGAATGCAGCAAAGAGCATAACTTTTACCTAAACACCTGATTTTTTCAAGTCTTTAGCCAGCACTGGAAAAAATGTGCTTTCCCAGGGCAATATATAATGACTAAATAATGTACAGACCATTAGTGATAGGTAAGAAGTGAGAGCAGCAGCACCGGAAACAGGAAGATCCATCAGGAACATTACAAAAACTGTGTTCTTAATCATCCTATAACTGCACAGAACTTCTCAAATCTTTATATTCTCTGCACAGGCCATATAGAGATATACTGTAAATCCCCATCACATAGTTACGAGCACAGTTAAAATTCTGTGAGGGATTGTACTCAAAATAATTGGATTAAACTTTCACAGATAAAACAAAATCTCTGGAAGTTGTAGCTCTACCAGACCTTGTACTCAGAGATCTGACCATTTATAGAGAGGTGGAGCACCAAAGAACAAACTTAAACTACCAACCATTAGAATAATATAAACATGCAGACGTATTCTGTTCTGTTTTTTACAAAATCCATCAGAGACTTTTGTAGCATGTTATTGAGGAGACAACATACTTTTGTATTTTTCATCTTTGTAATACATTTTTCCCTGAGGACTTATCTGGACAGTGCCCATTATCTTTCCTTATTCTTCTGTTAAGAGAAAATAATCTAATGGAGGAATGTTTGAACATCACAGTTAACAATTTAACTGGGAAGAAATAATTAAAAACTGTCATCAATTTGTGTTGATTTACAACACATATCAGAAATACAGTAGTTACTTAGGCAGCTGGTTTAAGGCAAATAAATGTTAAGTGTTCTACTTATACAATGAGGTACAAAATTCTGTAGCTCTCCTCCACTATGAAGTGTGAAGGTGAAGTTATAGATGGAATCAAGAGCAGGATAGATAAAATCATGGAAGAGAAATCTTTCATTGTCTATTAAAAATTGTCTAGAGTGTGACCTCTGACTTAAGGGGACTCAAACCCAGCAGTTGTTAGAAGATAGAAGTTCCTTCAGGGAATAGATAGTTCTAACCTAGGATAGTTTATTGAATACTATCTTTTTTTGCTTTCCATTAGTATTAATGTGAGAGGCAATAACATCATTACAGAGCACTTCTCATGAGCCCATCGTGCAGCTCTGATGCTGCTGCTTCACTTAAACAGAACTCTGGGTTCAGTTTCTGATTCTCTTACAGATTTGCTGTGAGATTTTGGCTACATCAATAGTAGATTTCTGGTAGCATATAAATAAAGTTCAGCTCAGTATTGCCATTTTAAAACATTTTAGACATACAGTCTTTTATAGAGATAAGCTGAAAAGATATGCTGAATATCATATGATTTGCCTTTATAAATGCCCACAAATAGAGCTCAGACTGAAACATGACTACAAAGTTTTCTCGAATGCTTAGAAATGTTTTGTTTATTTTTATATATATATTATTTCATGTCAAACCTAGAAAAAATTTAATCTGAATTAAAAAAAGGTAAAAGAAAATCTTTTTTATTTTTTTTTTTTTTTTTTTTTTTAAATACTGAATTTAAACTCTCTGACAAGCTCTCTGGACTTTCAGTTCTGGAATATGTGTAAAATCACAGTTAAGTTGTAGTGAGTTTTAGGATTCAAATTGGAGTCTTTCAAAATCAGAATGGTCCCTTAAACCCTGTAACAGATAAGAAGTTTGCATAGAGGCCTTAATCTCTGGTTTTCAATCACCATCTGTAAAATACTTGCAAAAAGATTTTCTTGTCTTGTCTTATCTATTTGGGTTGCAAGAAGATCAGGAGCAAGGACTCTCTGCTGGGATGTGTTTTAGAATCACTTAATGCAGCTGATCTTTCTATCACTCCCAAATTTACCAAGAGCTGCAGATACAGCACAAATCACTTGTATTCCCTTTGACAACTGGTACGCGTCCTTGTATTATCATTCTATTCCATTAACATTTCCAGGAAGTCTCAGTCTTTGAAATGTACCTGTCATAATTTTGTACAGAAAAAAAAAATGCTTATTTTGTACAAATAAAATCATTGCCTGGAGATATATATTGCTTTCTATTGAAACTCTATCACGTACTAAGGTTAACAGCCTGATAACATCAGTCACATTCAAACTGAAAAATATCCACCAATATACCACCTTCTCTGAAAGGATGCTTCCAACTCACTTGCTGTGACGGACAGATAGAAGTAATGGATGCACACCACTACTTAGGACTCTTTTGAAGATTTTAAAACTTCCAGTACCTAGATCAATCTTACATATTAGTGTTCAGTGAGCTTCTTCCTTCCAAAAACCTTAACAAGACATTCCTGTTCCAAACTGGAAGAAAAAAAAAAAAGTGTTCGCAAAGACAGCATAAACTACTGAATTTTTTAAAGACTGACAGTGATGAAATGATCAAACATTTCCAGAAGACAGTAATGGCAATCTGAGGAGACTTAAAGAGAGAAGAACCTGAAAAACACAATCATACAAGCGCAAGTGAAGGAATATTTCATGTCACGCTGTTGTGGGCAAAACAGTCTGAGCTCTGGAAATTTCACTTAATTTAATTTATTGTCATGTAACATAAAATCTTAATTATTGGGGAAAAAAAGGACATAATTAAACAAACATAAAAACATCTTTCCTTTTCCTTCACATACTCAACTTCAAACACCTCTTCTACCACACTTAGTCTCAACATCCCTTGCCTTCAATGCTTGTTACGCTCAGACCTTCCTAACCCCTTCAGTAAGGTGGCAACTCCTTTCTGCAGCTCCTTGTTTCTTACTTGTTTGTTTCTTCTGCTCCTTGCTTCTTCAATCCCCTGCTTGTGCATGGGTCTTGCATGGGCCATAGGTTCTCACTGGTGTTCCTCCATGATGTGGGGCCTCCATGGGTCACATTCCCTCAGGATTGTCACTGCCTTGGCATGGGTCCTCCATGGGCTACAGTCCCTCAGGGTTATCCATTGCCCTAGCTGCACACCTAACCCTAACACCTAACCCCAGGTAGGGTGAGGTACCTCAGGGATGTACCTGTCTCTGACACAGAGAACTTCCTTCTGAGAATGTGCATACAGCCCTGTTCCAAATAATGTCCCTTCCTCATGTCCCCTTTGCTTTCTCATCCCTTTTCTGTAAACATAAACATATCTCCTCACATCTCTCCTTCGGTTACTCCTGCCCCCTGTGGCTTCCCCTCTTTCTTAAATATATGTGAGCATTGGTGCTTCTCTGACTGGGTGAAATTTTGTCAAGTGATGAGCTGTCTTCATCTGTTTCTGAGTCAACCAGAAGCAGTCATGACTGACCGCCTTCCACAGATGGGAATCCTACACCTCCCCACTACTGAAACCCTCCAATTTGTGCCTGATATAGGTACCTATCTGTCATGGATGAAAATATTAACACAGTAATAATTTAGCAGCAAATCAAGATTTATTAATGACTAGCAACACTTAATCATTAACCAATTTAAAAATTTATAAAATAATTCAGTAAAATATGTTATGACTTAACTACAGATTTGAAGATGACAGGATTCACACTAACTTATTATATGGTACCTTAAATCTATATACATATACCTGTACATTCATAAACCCAAGATGTACAAACAGAGACAGACAAAAATATTTGGAACCAGTGGAATAAGTATGTACCCACACTCGTGAAAATAACTGTGTATACCCAAACACATTGGTACACAGAGAGAGTGGGTGAAAGAGAAGCTATCTCAAAGTTAAAATTTCCCTATTCTTGAGTTTAGAGCAAACACTCACAATGCGTCACCATTCCTCAATGGGCAATAATTGAGACTCGAGCCAATTGACTTTCCCCTGGCTTTCTGTCAGCTGTAATGGTGGATGATACCCTGAGGAGTTGATACCTGAGAGGTGCCCCAACCCAGGGGAGATGCTGGTCACAGGCCCGCTGTGGTCCAAAAGAGCTCAAAGGGTCTCACTTGGGGTCACAATCTATAGGGTCCAAGATAGTTGACTTTTGTCAGGCACTTTTCACTCCAGCCCAGCTCAAACTATGAAGTGTTCTGGTGTTTTCCACCAGGTGCGCAAGAACTTGATGGGTGTACAATTCTGGTATTGCTCTCCCTTGACCACATCCCATGTAGAAGTGTACCCGGCTGTTAAGAGGTGATGGGCTGTTATAACCATTCCCAAGTGATAGGGAGGGCAGAAGCAGGCTCATCACCAACAGAGCCTTAATGCTATGTTTACTGCCATGTTTACTTACCTCCCTAGGTTGGTATGTGGCTCAGGAGGGGGGGATGAATTGCACCACCATACTATCACCTGTGCTTCTCAGACTTTGTGGTTGTCTATTTTTAATGTATGTGTTTAAGTGTAGGTTGAGTAGGATTTTCAAAGAGAAACAGAAAGTACATAAATTTTGTGCGTACATTTCCAAAGATCTGGGTGAATAGGCCACTGCACTTTACTGAAGGTGGTGTGAGAACCGACCCAAGGGTTGAATTAGACCTTCAGGCAAAAGTTATCAATGTAACATTCACTGGGTGAAAAAACTGAGTCTTGTCATCATTTCCCAGTCCCCAGGAACCACTTCAGCCACCAGGACCTTCCCAAACTAGTAAAGAATGGTGCCGTGAAGCCATACGTTGTAACTTCCTCAGTGTCTTTGGGTGCATGTCCAGCTGCTCCCATGGACCTGGAGGTCCAGTTTGCTACAGTGCTCTCCAACTTTGAGCCTTCTCAAGTTCTCAAGGAACTAATATTTCACTCCCACCAGCTCTGTCAATACACTTTGGGCCCTGACAAACTTAAGAACAAGTCTTAGGGCTCCAAAATGACACTCAGGTCCAACCAGTACCTTCATCTTTCCTATGGCCTATGTCACAGTGTCCTTTCCCCAGGAGACAACAGTGTCATATTTTCCAGAGCCTTCCTTCATTCTCTAGTGGACTCCTAGGGTAGCCTGACTATTACTCTTGCCTTCACTGGCCAGTCACAATTCCCACTGAGCTCAGGTTTTCTGAGAACTCTCCCCATGTACCTGTTGGGAAAGTGCCTCTCCCTTCCTGCAAAACACCCAGTGCATACATCCCCATTTCGGGTACTAACTTGCTTTGATGGAGCTGAGCCAGAGCATTAATGCTTACCACTGCTAGCCTCCGATGATGTTTCCTTGGTTGCCTGCTCATGAGAAGAACCCTCACTGGTGCATGGAGGATGTTACCCCAAGCATCACTTTGACCTCAGGGGCAGTCTTCCCTGACATCCTGCCTAGATGCCTCCACAGGTGAAACAGTCTCTTCTGACATCCAGGGCATCTGTTGTACTCTTGGTTGACCTCTCTTCTCTCAGGATTTGAAATTTTTCCATCTCATGGTCATGCAGTCATGTCTGCCTTCACTTTTGCCACACAAATGAGATCCCCTTCCTTCGCCACAAGAGAGCAGTCCAGCAAAACATGTCCCCTAATTTGCTTGTTGATCCATTGTGTCCAAAGGCTGCCTTCAGGACCCTCTAGAAATCTGCTAGATTTCTGGAGCCACATGCAAGTCGACCTTCCAGCTTCCCTCAGACTAGGCCAGATTATAGCACCTGCAATCATCAGGTTTGCTATAATTCTTGGAAGAAGTCTTTGTCCTCTTCAACTGCTTCAGTAGGCAGTCTGTAGTAGATGCTTCTCAACATAGGTATGTGGGATTCTCCCCTGAGATGAAGCCATTAACTACCACCTGAATCTCCCCCATGGGCAAGGCAAAGCTCTGTGCCATGAAACCACTCTACTGGGGAGAGCACAGCATCTCCTCTTTGCTTTCCCACCTGTCCTTGCTGCAAAACCTGCCTTCACCTACTGCAGCACTTCAGTCCTGTGAGCCATCTCCCAAGGAGAGTCAGGCTCTGTCTCTCTGCACACACTTGCCTTGTCTCACCTCCTCTGAGTCCTGACTCACTCAGCCAGCTTTCCACCTTGGTTTCCCCCCATCCCTTCCCACTAACAGCAGTCACAAAGCAGCCTTTTCGAGGGGTGCCAGGCTGCTTGGTGTGGGCAGTGTGCTTTTCATGGGGATGTATGTTGCTAGCTCTGGTACAGAGACCCTGGCACTGGGGCCAAAATTCAAGGTCCACATCATCTGATGAAGTGTCTCTCCAGTGTCCTGTGTTTGATCACATAACGTGCAGTAAATCTCACAAGACAGGAACTTTTTTTGGCAGATCGGTGCTTCTCCTCCAAGAGGGAGTATCCAGCTTCCATCACTCCCTGCTTCCAGTCAGTGCAGAGATTTCATTCTGGCTCAGATGGGTCTGACGGTACCCCAAAAGGGTTTGCTCCTCCTCACCTACTCTCAGGACACTCCACCTGTGCCACAGATGCAGATCTGCAGGCAGAGAAGAAACTTTCCTTCTGTTGCTGTTTGTCACAGATTTCCAGCCCCTGGTGCCTTGGGAGTCTTGAAAGTCTTTGTCCATTGCTCAGTTGAATTTAGGCTCTCACTTTGCCTCCTTTACTGCAGTTTGAGGTTCAGACACTTGTCCATGCAAACACCCAGTTAATCTCCTGCTCGCCACCCTGATGCAGTGCAGTTGGCTCACTCCTGACTTATCTCACTGAATGGAGCACATGTCCACAAGGATGTGAGGCTGCTATCACTTTCTAGCACAGCCTCAGGGGCCATTGCAGACCAAGACTTGGATGGCCATTTTGTCCCTCTGCCATTTGGAAGGGGCTGAGGCTTCTGACATACCAAGGCTTAATCTGGGACCCCCTTCAAACCCCACCCTGGCATATTGCAGCATTAGCTGCAGATATCTCATTGTGACACTCTGCACAAAAAATATTGATTTTCATAACATCAGGACAGTGAATTACTCTGAGATTCATATGACACGTGCGACAATGCAAAACATAACTTTTGAGGGAGATAAAAAGGTTTTGTTGTCATTGTTGCAAAGTTCCTTAAAATGATTCTTTTTTCTGTGTAGTACCTTTATTTTTAGCTAGTGTTCTGTCTTTTGGGTGACCTAATTACATGTGCTGTTTGATGTGTTTGGTGCTTATGCACTCTTTCCTTCTGCTTTTGCTTTCACTGCAATAATTCTCCTCTGACACCTGAATTATCAAAGTACTTAATGCAGCAATTATCAAATAAAACAAAATATGTATTTTTGAAAATATTCTGTATTTGAAACCATCCTGTCCTGAATTAGTTAAACTTTAGTTTAAATTTTCCATGTTATTACATAATTTTTCATCGCTTTGTCAGATCATTTTTCCTTATCATTCAAGGGAAGAGAAAGAAAGTTTGCAATAGGAGCAGCACACCACAAAACTCCCTTTCAATTGTCTCTCAGACACCAACGTATCCTGATCTTTTCAAATGTTATTGTTGACTTCAGTGGATAAAGGACAAAGCTCATTCACCAGTATCTGCTACTATAAGAAAGAGGTCTATGTTTTTTATCTGGGATTGAGTATTTAATGAGTAGTGGATATTTAATTTTTTAGAGTACTTTGAAAATCATTAGCTGAAGTTAATTTAATTAGTCATGAAGGTTGTTTGAAAGCATCATTGGCTATTCCTTAGTGTTAGCATCAGAGAATATTGGGACAGCCTTGTGTGTAGTCGTGAGCAGTACTATTTGACTTCATAAGTTTAGAACTGCGGAGAGGTTAATATAGTAAATCCAGATGAGAAAAATTTGGACTGACTACCCTCTCCAGATATAAATAATTTGGTGAATTCATGTCCTGTGTCAAAATAAGCACATCAGCTTAAAAAAACCCAACCAAACCCAAAAAACCTCTCAACACCAAGCAAAAAACTGTGCTGACATTTTAAATTTATCAAAGATTGATTCTGGGATTTTGGATGAGAACCAGCTAATTTGAAATGATGTGGATACCTTACCTCTCCTTGAGTAGTAATTTATTGGTTGTCTATTTTTTTAAAGTATTTTAACTTTTGCAGGTAAAGTAGGTAAGTATTAAGAATTAATACTATTGATGTTATTTTATATTATTATTACAATTACAATTAATAATATTTAATCTTGTTAGTAATATTAGGATTAAAGAAAATGCCAAATCTGTGCACAGTCTTAGAATTACTTTTTTCTGTAATTTAGATTCTGAATTTTCAGTTACTACAAATGCCACAAATATTGTTATACATTATGTTGCATAAATCTGTTATACGTTGTTTATGACAGCCCATGTCTGCAGCTGAATACAAGTGTATACAACATGACAAGATTCAAGAAAATGGGAAAAGAAAACCCCTTTTGCCTCTCTCTTACTTTTTCTGTACCCTGTTATTCCCCTCTGTGAAGAGGTTTACAGCCATCTCAAGAACACACTTCCCATGGATCTTGGTCCCAAATGTGTATAGTATTTCCTCATGAACTGCTACACTAAAGAACTGCTTGAGTGTTTTAGACTTGGTGTTGAAGGAAGTTCAGACTTTCTTAATTCAAGGATTCTCCTTATCTTGAAGGAGATACAAACTTATATTAAATAAAAAGTTTCCCAGGTTTATGCTTTTCAAATATTTATCATGATTAAGAGCTACTAACTTTCCTGCCAGTTGTAATAGATATCACCAGTGCAATAGATATTTCAGGCATTTCAGCTCACATTTATGAGCTTCAAATCAGAATCTAAAGTCAGTACCATTTGCAGGTAAATTTTCCCACATATGGTTTTGTTAATTTATGTTAATAGAATAAAAATAGTAGTGGTTATCTAGCCATGGTGGATTCTAATAAAACTACAGGCATGTGAATTTAAGACACAGAGCCTAAACTTTTGTGGCATATCTGAATTCTTTATTATATTTTGTTCTTCAGATGTCTTGTTTAGATGCTTCTATCAGCAGTTTATTTGGAACATCACACCAAAAAGCTTAAAAAAGACAATAAGACATTAATGTTTTCCTTCAAGAATTGTTTTTCCTGCCTTCTTTTAATTCTAATGGGAATATTTTTGAGACAGTGTTCTTTTTCTTTTTTGTCATGGAGATTTGACTGGTACAGATGCTGTTCCTCTTACTATACACAAGCAAGACTTGCAGTACAACACGACAGAGTGATCTTCATTTCTTCCTTTGTGCTTGATGATTATCTCAGTCAAACTCTTACCAACACTTAAGGCTTCCGGGACAACCTTGAAATTTTTCTTTGTGAAGTAACAACAAACAAAAGGAAATCTGTTCAGTAGTGATGGGCCAACACACAAACCAGAATTCAGCTTTCTGTGTTATGGAGTGGTTAAAGGGTTCCTCTGAAAGTCCTTTTCTGTTGATCCTGAAAGGTGCAGAAGCGCAGGCCTGAGTCCAGTCTCCTGGCTGTTAGAAGCAGAGCATGCTCTGAAGAAGATGCATGAATTGCTTTGCTTGAATGAGGGTGGTCTGAAGACATTGGTAAGATCTGAATTGCAAAAACTTGCATAACCACATTACCTACCATTAATTTGTAAACAAAGCTACACATTAAATGTGAACAGAGTGAGGTTTTCCTACTTAGTGATTTTCAGTTTGTGGTTTGTGGACATGAACTACTTCTCAATTTTCAACAAAATTAGATTAAGAAGTGTAAATTCATTGGCATTACACAGCATTCATCACAAAGAAATTTTCTTAAGAGGTTTGTAAATCCTCTAGTGATTGCTTGGAGGTCCTTAAATGAACACTATTGCTGTATATTCATACTTGCATATTTCACACATATTCTATAATGGAGAGACGGTGATTAACGTGTAAGTGTAAGGATCGTCACAGGATGGTCTTCATTTCAAACTGTTCAGTAGATCTTTACATGATATATTTATCATCAGGGCTCTGGTCCGTATGGGTTTTCCTGTGTGAACAGTGCACATATAAATGCATTCAGTCCTGCTAGAAACTTGGGTGCAGCAGTAGTAGGCCCTTTGCAGGTTGTGGAGATGGATGTAGTGATAACTCCTGGTGGGATAGATGCTTTTGTTGAAGTAGAAAAGCAGGCTGCTTTCAGAGACTTGATGAAGAAGCAGATAACTCCTCTTTAGTGCTGTCTGTGAGCTATAAACATCTTCCACTTCTGACTAGTCACACTGGGCAACAGTGATTTCCTGCTGCGGTTTTTCTTTATCTTCCCCACTTTGTACAAGGCAGGAGTTGATTCTTTGCCTCTTATACCTGTCTGAAATGTGAAACCGTTACTGGATGTATTTGCCTTTGTCATATAGATTCCCTGCAGAATTGTTTGAAAAAGGTGGAGATTTTAAGGAACAAATATGTTCCTTCCCTCAATAAAACACGTTTTTCTTTGGTTTTCCATCATATAGAAAGAAATATTGAAAAGCAGGCTCTCTGACCCAAAGAAGACAGTCACACAAGTCCTTCAAAGTTAATGCTCTTCTCACTCTTCGGTGTTTAGAGCTGGCTGATATTGAGTACTTTTTAGTTTCCTAAAAACTGGGGGGAAAAGTCATGCCAATAGACAAACATACTGATAAGGTGACTACAGAAACAAACTTCCTTGTTATCTGATTTCAGAATATCTTTTCTGCTTTGCTCTTGACGGTATATGATCTCCTTTAAGGCCCCACTTCAAGAGCAGTATTTCAGCAGAGGCGAGGCTCCTCAGCACAGCCCTTTCCCAGAGGAGCAGCTGCTCAAGGCCAGCTTGGACCTGGGGCAGCCGTGAAACCTTGGGCCTGGCGGCTGGGAGCACGGCTAAAGTGTGATGAAGAGGTGTGAGGAGCAGGGGCAGGTCCACCGCTGCAGGGAGCTGTGCCGAGGTTCAAGCACTGGTTCCTCTCCTGAGCTCCGGGGCAGCCATGCCCGTGCCTGACCGCATGTTTCTGACCCCGGCCATTCCCTGGACATGAAGTTTTGGCATGAGCTGCCTCACCACCATGGGCTTTGATGGCCCCTGGTCTCTTGGCCGGTCCTGCCTGCCCTGCCTGCCCTGCCTCCTCGCTGCGCCCTGCCCGTGAGGACATGGCTCCCACCGGCGTGGTGCAGCCTCAGCTCCAGCTCCCCTGGGGCTGCCCGGCCCCGCTGCATCCTCACGGTGGTCCCAGGGTCTTCCTCCCCTGCACAGTGTTCGTTTTCCAGTCACTCTAAAATAGTCCTCTCAGACTGGAAAAAACATACAATTTAAAAAATTAGGATTTTCTCTTATTGCAAATACTGAATTTTGTGCTCTAGCAAGTTTTCTGCTAGAGAAGGGAGACCAGGTGTCTCAGCTCTTCAGAAGAATTTGCTTTGCATTCACAGAAGGAATGTGCTATATACCTATTGATTTTCTTTCTTTATCTAGAAAAGGTTGCACAGCAGAAATTTTCTATTAAAGTATTTATTGCTAGGAAGTTCTTCAGTCAGCTTTATTTGTAGCTTTCAGCAACCATTCCCTCAAAAATTCCCTTTCAGTGCAGGTGTGTCCCAAACCTGTATTTTGTCCCAAAGCTATTTGTGTAGTTGTTGAAAGATCTGAAAATTTATGGAGATTGTATTAACCACCTCCAGGTCCTTGTATCAGACAAACATGGAATTTCTTTTTCCCCATCTGTAAAATCGCTACACCTTTTTAACCATTCCAATAACATCTAAACAAGTAGCATTCGAAAGTTTTATCATGGTATCTATATAGAGTGATCTGAAGATTAAGCCACAGCAAATGGCTTTTCCCTGGTCCTCAGAGCTATAAACTCAATTATCAGTTTCTGGAAACGCTTTAACTGTCGTGTGGGAGCCAGATGAGACCATAAAGTGTGAGGACAGAGAGGATGCAGTCGTGTCACCCTGCTCTTGTTGTATTTGTGCAGCGGTGCCAAAGAGCTAATCAGCACGCAGGGGAGCTGGCCCACATCACACCTCAGTCACAAGGAAATGAAATCAAGCCTGCTTTCTCTGAACAGCTCCACAACAGCCTTTCAAGGTTCCTAGCCAGATGCCTGCTTTACTGAGGAAAAATTCTCTTTAGGGATTTACTAATGGGGCTTCCCTCATTGTGGAAAAAGCATAGACAGTGAATGAATATATTTAATTTTCAAGTCTGTAAAATAATTTGGCTGAACATCAACATCTATTAATTTTTGTTAGCAATGTAAAACCACTGTTTACCTCTAATGTGAAATAAACTTTCAGATAAAGTAATAATGTGAAATGCTCTCAGATGGCTAGAAAGAGTAACAGAATACTAATTGAATCTGTTATTTTATGGGGTCACTAGCAAAAAAAATATAGTCTTTGTAGAAGTTCTGGAAAAGATTCATTAGTGCTTTAAAGAGGTTTTTAGCATTTTTCATTTCTATTTAGACATGCTAGCTTAACTGCAGTAATAAAAGCTTACACTACCCTCCATTAAGGGTGTTATTGTTCACATATTCAAGAGCTAAAAAACAATATGCAAATGTAGGGACTGAGCAGTAATGAATGCTTTTTGTTAGCACTATTTTACATAGAGATAATGGGATAAATAATCCATAATGTGTATGTTCTAGAAGAGCAAGTCTTTGACAAGACAATGCTTGTTGCTAAGGAAACTTGTTATATTTTTGCATTAGCAAGTAGGTTTTGGAGCAAAATGTTTCACTTAGCCTTTGAAATATGTTTTCCCCTAAGATGCTGACCACAGTTTTAATCCAATTCAAACTTTTCACCTGACGGTAGGTATTGCTTTATGCAAAGTGATTAAGAATCTCAGAATTAACTCAGGGCTGTAGACAGCTTCAAACATACAAACCTCATGGATACAAACCTCTCAGGAGTAGAAATCAGATTGACTTTTCCATTATTGTGTTGAACTTTCAGTAAAGCACTAAGTGAAGTTTTCCAAAATTCTCCACTGTGGAAGTTTGTTTTCATGCATAAATACACAAGCCAAGAATGGAACTTGTTGACAAGACCAGTTTGGTCATGTCTGGTTTGACATCATAGACTGATATCCTGGAAGGGACTGAGAGGTCTCTCTGAATCATACTTTAGTATTAGCTCCTGGACTCCATTTGTGAAAGATAAACATCATCACCTCCATGCATTATTTTTGTTTATGTTAGGAATAAACTCAGGACAGCAGAGTCTGTAAGCAGACAGTCCCATCTATAAGAAGATATTCATGCATTCCTGGAAAAATCATGGGGTTTTTTGCTAAAACTTTGGAGGTGATAACCATTTCTTCATAGCTTTTCCTCCCTTCCTCCCTTCTCCCTTGTTTTTTTTTTTTTTTTTTTTTAGAAAACCATATCTGTTTTCCTCCCTCTTGCCACAGAGATCATATTTTTTTTTCTGTCTAGAAAAGTTGTCCTAGTCTGCAGTAATGCAAAATTTCAGTTTCTCTCTTCCCCTGATTTCAACGCCTGTCTTTACTCCTAGTGCACTATGTGGAATAACCCTCAGTGCCCTCAGCTTAGACGAACAGTAAACAACCTTCTCTTTTCCCATTAAAGGAAATTGTCTCCCTAAATGTCTTCCATCTGGATTCAGCAAGGTCTCTGCCTCTCTGAAAGACTCCTCTCTTTTGTTAGTGCATCACTGATTTCAGTCAAAGTCAATTTGCTGTAGTGGGCTCAGTATTTTTTGCACTGAAGTCATGTCCAGAGTCATGAAGAGACTGTATCAAGTCTGTCAGGTTCTTCTGATTAAGATACCCTCTGTAAATCTCTTCTAGCTTGACGTTCTCTTATGAAAGGCATACAATAGCAATACTTCAGAGCACAATGTAAAAGCCTGAAAAATTTAATGGAAACCCAAAAAACACCAACACTGAGAATGGAATAAGCCTCAGATTGGTCTTCAGTGCATGGGAAAAATATGGGTAGCAGCCTCAAAGTAACTTTGATTAGTGAATGTCCTCGTTTCAGTTGAGATAGAGCTAATTTTCTTCCTAGTAGCTGGTACAGTGTTGTGTTTTGGATTTAGTGTGAGAATAATGTTGATAACACACAGATGTCTTAGTTATTGCTAAACATTATCCTAAGTTAAAGGTTTTTCACTTTCCTGTGCTTTGCAAGCCAGGAGGTCCAGAAGAAGCTGGGAGGGAACATGGCCAGGACAGCTGATCTGAACTAGGCAAAAGGATATTCCATACCATAGGATGTCATGGTCAGTATAGAAACTGGAGGAAGTTGGCAGGAGAGTGGATCGTTGATGGTGCATTTGTCAGTGGGTGGTGAGCAATTGCATTGTGCATCATTTGTCTTTTCTTGGGTTTTATTCCTCTCTCTTTTTGCTATACTCTTTTTCATCATGATCATCATCACAACATATAATAATATATAATGTATAAAATAATATATATTATATACTTAATGTTATTACAATCAGTAATTATAGATAACATAAAATATATTATACATAACATATATTATATAATATATATTATGTATTATAATTATTATTATTGTTGCTGTTGTTGTTATTGTTACTATTATAATATTTTAGTCATTAAACTTTTCTTATCTCAACCCAGGAGTTTTACTTTTCTTTCCGATTCTTCACCCCATCCCACTGGGAGGGGAAGACAAGCAAGCAGCTGCGTGGTGCTTAATTGCCAACTGGAATTAACCATGACAGTGGAGTAGGCCTTATTTCTGTTTGTCAAGTACTTCATGATACAAGGTGTTTCAACCATCTTACCCAGACTATATATTCATGATTGCATATATCCAAAGAAGTAATGGAGGAGGGAAGGTGTTTGCACATTTAACATGTATTCTGTGAATTGAACAAGTTTAAGAGTACATATTTGGTGCGCAGGGGTGTGTATTCTAAACAATACACACTGGAATCAGAAAATACTGTATTTGTTAACACTATGATTAATAAATCTGATTGAACTATTGTGAAAGGGCTTTGGAAAGATAAAAAGTGCCCTCCTAATTTCAAGTCTTATTTTGTGAAGCAAACCACAAGAGACCTGACTTCACTCTCAGAAGCAAGAAGAAATTAAGGCTTTGGTGTATAACACTTTACAAACTGGCTAGGTCGTACAGTGATGAGCATTGGAATAAGTTAAATGAATAACATGCTTTCCAAACAGCACAATGTTTAGCAAAAAGAATTTTGCTCCCTACAAATATTGCCTTGTCTTATATTCAGCTATGAATGGTAGAGTTGCTGGGTGTTAAAAATCTGAGTTAAGACTATGGGTTATGTCCTCACAGCATTGTCTAATTGTCCACTGGGACTTTCTGCCTCTTTGCCTGTGCCACTTATGTTCCTTGACCACCTCACACCTGTGAAAGATAAGAAATGATTTAACTGTTTCTGTCTGAAAAATCTCCTGAATCCATCTCACTCAGAGATAAGAAGCAGCTGAAATCTGTATGTGATTTAACAGGTCACCAGGTCAGTGAAACACCAGATATGCAGACCTGTTAGGCAAAGCCAAGCTTTATCTCTTCTGTAACACCTGTTTGATGACTAAGGAATCTCAGGTTCACTTGAAAGTTAAATAAAAATGGCATTCCAGAAACTACAATGATGAAAAAAGTCTTAATCTGATAAGCATATATATTTTCTGTACCTTTTAAAAGAACCTTAAACAGCAGTTTAAACCCCTATATTTCCTATTTCTAATCAGTTCTCTTGCTTCTGCTTGAACAATTTAGCATTGTCTTACACCTTAAGAGCGCCTGGTAATGCCATGAAACCTGAATTCCTCTCCCATCTAAAATCCATAAATGTGGCTGGATACATTAATGATGATAATCACATCACAGGAAATTTGCCAGGGTCAGTATGGGTTAAGGTTTTGAGGGGAACTACCAATCAGTCAGTCATTATTCATTCTTTCTAGGAAAAACAAGCTCAGATTAATTTGCCATGAAATTTCTACAGCTTAGATGACCTTTTAATATGGATGTGAACAATGATGAAGAAATAGTGTAAATACGAATTATTAAATTATTGAAAAGCTTAAAAAGTATTAGCTGTATTTCACTTGGGCATATGTTAGTGAACTTCTCTAATGAAGTTCACTAACATATGTCATAGCCATGTTTCACTCCTGGACTTGTCCAGGACTCTTGTCCTAGAGTCTACATATGCTACTGTGACAAAAACCTTGATAAATGTTGTAATAGAGCTTGAGATATTCAAATTATGCATCAAACTCAATATTTTTTTTTATTTGTTGTTAGGAAATGAAACCATGATTCTTCATGTGCAGTATATAGACTCTTGCATCATCATCTTTTTTCATATATGTTTGAGATTCAATACAGTAAAGGATATTAAGAAAGATGATAGGTAGATGGCTTGAGAGATAGTAAATAGATGACCACTGTGCCATTCAGTGAGTCACTGTTTAAACTGTAAAAATCTATTCCTGTTTCTTGCTAATAAAATCCTCTCTTATTATGGCAGAGTAGCAACTGTATGTATGGATTGTACTGAAAATTTCTCTAAGGCATTTACAATGACTGAAATTCAAGACTCTGCTGTTGATCTTATGTTTAAAAAAATCTCCTGACCTTAGAATAGATGCAAATTCCTTTCTGCTTCTTTTTTTTTTTTTTTTTTTTTTTTTAAAGCACTAGACAAATAACACAAGCCTTGCATCCTTAAGCATGCTCAGGGAAATTGAAAAAGAAAAAAGAAACATTAAGGATATATATCTTGCATGCCAAATTTCTGAAGTTCTGTAGAGTCACTGCAGTTTGAAAGTTGTTTATCTGAGAGGTCCTTTTAGGCATCAGACTTACTATACCAAGAATTCGGTTTTTCAGAAACCCTTTTTTTTATCCTTCAGTTATGAGATTTTTTAGGATTATTCCCTTACACCATTTCAGACCTATTGTGCACAATACTACATGTTAAGGGAAGTGTGCACGAGCTGGGCAAGATTTTATGATGATAGATTATTGCATTTTCCAGTGATCAATACCTACAGATTGTACATAAATATGGTAAACTTCCTGCTGCAAACATGATGCACATACATATAGCAAATATTATGTATAGATCAGCAGTATTAATAATTGCAGGAAAATTCCATGTTTCCAGTAACTTTAGCTTACTCTCAACAATCTGGCACTGATAGACAACTTTTTCTTATCTACCTAAAGCTACTGGTTTTAGCCCAGCAGAGGTACAAACTCTTCATTGAAACTCTACCCATGATTTTATTTGGAACTTCACTGAATATGAGCTTGTACAGCATGGTGTAACTTTGAAGCTGGATGCAATTTTTAAGTCAGCCCTGCTTTGGGTGATGATGTTGGACAAGGTGACCTTTAGGGATACCTTTCAACTTAACTTATCCTCTATTTCTGTGATTATAGAACTGTGTTTTCCCAGTGACTCAAGTGGCACTAAAGCCAGCTGAGCACCTGCAGGTTTTAGTCATCAGAACATTCTTAGTTATTCACTCTCTAAATGCTCAGTCATGTTCTGGTCTTTCTCTAGCAGAACCAGAAATAAAAGGTACTTCTGCCTGTCTCTATGGTGACATGACTCCTGTTCATTAAGAAATGAATGGATGGCATTTCAGTCACTTCATAGAAGCTGATGAACAAATATCAAAGGGTGACAAATGGTGTCCTAACCACCAGTTTGAGACACAGTGCAGAAAAAAAAAACATTTGAAATTTCTGAATATTAATAGCTCTCCAAAAAAGACATTTTTTAAAGTTTAATTAGAACTTTTTCTTTCCCCTTTTAGAGTCGTCTGTAAAGAAAAAAAAAAAGTTAGAATTAGCCCTATCTTTCAATTTACAGCTAAGACATAACCAATAATTGCAAACTAGCAATGTCAGCTGTTTAATAGTCATCATTTAAGTTATTCTTATATACATGTAAGTAGCAGCTAACAGAAGTGATCTAGAGGACTGGTGTCTGTTAGCACCTGAAGATCCACAGGTTGCTGGTGTTTCTATTTTTAACTCAATTTCAAGAGAGTTACTCCAAAGCAGAAAACATGTCTGCAAAGAACTTGGACAGTCTTATTATATCATACCAGTCTCACTTGGAAAATTTCATTACACAGTTCTTCTTAGCTTCAACACTGGATCTCAACCATACAATTTCTTTCTTTCCTATTTCTTGAGTGATCAGAAACATGGCTTCTCATGAATCTTGAAGGCACCTGACACATTTACCTCAGCAGTAGTATGAGATAACTGTGTAATAAATAACTGAATTTCATTTACACAAACAATGTTTCAGTCTAACTGAGTTAGTTGAGGGTAGGGAGGCTCTGCAGAGAGACCTGGACAGGCTGGAGCGATGGGCTAAGGACAACTGGAAGAGTTTCAATAAGGCCAAATGCCGGGTGCTGCACTTGGGCCACAACAACCCCCAGCAGCGCTACAGGCTTGGGGAGGAGTGGCTGGAGAGCTGCCAGTCAGAGAGGGACCTGGGGGTGTTGATTGACAGCCGGCTGAACAGGAGCCAGCAGTGTGCCCAGGTGGCCAAGAAGGCCAATGGCATCCTGGCTTGTATCAGCAATAGCATGGCCAGCAGGGACAGGGAAGGGATCTTGCCCCTGTACTCGGCACTGGTGAGGCCGCACCTCGATGACTGTGTTCAGTTTTGGGCCCTTCACTACAAAAAGGACATTGAATGACTCGAGCGTGTCCAGAGGAGGGCAGTGAAGCTGGTGCAGGGTCTGGAGCACATGTCGTACGAGGAGCGGCTGAGGGAACTGGGGGTGTTTAGTCTGGAGAAGAGGAGGCTGAGGGGAGACCTCATCGCCCTCTATAACTATCTGAAAGGAGTTTTCAGAGAACTGGGGATGAGTCTCTTTAATCAAGTAATAAGTGATAGGACAAGAGGTAATGGCCTCAAGTTGCGCCAGGGAAGGTTTAGACAGGATATTAGGAAGCATTTCTTTACAGAATGGGTTGTTAGTCGTTGGAATGGGGTGGCCAGGGAGGTGGTGGAGTCCCCATCCCTGGAGGTGTTTAAAAGTCAGGCTGACATAGTGCTGAGGGATATGGTGTGGTTGAGAACGGTCAGTGTTAGGTGATCTTCAAGGTCAGTGTTAGGTGATCTTCAAGGTCTTTTCCAACCTAGATGATGCTATGATTCTAACCCTATATAAATCACATCAAAACCAAATTATACCCTTTTTTATTCTTTATTTTCTTCTTTTTTTCTTTTTTAAGGATCGTACTGCTAGAAAACAGCTAAGTAGCACGGGCTGTATGTAATTACTGATTTAGTTTCACAAGTCTCACTCAGGACTTAAGAAGCAGATAAGTTTATGTATACTTGAAGAAAACATGGTATTTCCTACTGAAATGAAGGAATGCCAAATGCAAATTGAGTTTTCATCCTCCAGATTTAGCATGTTCCATAGTCAAAGTCTGAATCAGCTGAGCTTGATTCAGTCCCGGAATAGAGGAAATGCAAATACCTGTAAGTATGTTCTACATGAAAAAACAGCTTTTTTCATATTTTTGGTCTCATTTATATATTTTAGATCACAGCTATAACAATGCTATTATTGTGCCTTCTGCAAGAGTTCTGCTAGTATATGCACTCAGTCTTGGGAGGCAGTAAGAGCTAGTTGTGTTATTAATCCATGTGTGATTTTCCTAAAGCAGGTTGCTTTACATTTCATTAAGTGTTCAACTCCAGAGAAAAAGTATTCATCAGGGTTTCCAGATGTACTGAGACAGTGCATTTCTAAGATTTAATCAATGGGGTCATGCTTCTAGGCTATCTTGGTGCAGCTTTGGCTTTCCTTAGTAGCTTGGCATGAACAGAAATGGACAAGGTTCATTATGTAATTCACCACAAATGACATTTAATAAAATTTTAAAACCATATTAATTAAGTGATCAGAGCCAAAACTAAGACATGATGTAAATTTGTAATTGACTAATGTGAAATATTGATCAGACTGAGGCAATTAATTCAAGCCATTAGTAGATCAATCAGAAGAAAAGGTTGATTTTTCTTTCTGTCATTGTATTTTCTGTAAAAAATCACTGAATGTTTCTCCATTTTACAAACAATTTTGTCACAATATTTTTATTCAAGCATGTTAAGTTGTCTGGTGAAACTAAACTAAAGGTGAAACTTTAAACTACAGTCATTAAAGTGTATCCCATCCTTCTGCAGTTTCTGTTACATATGAAAAGGCAAGTAATTCACACCTCAGTTCTTAAAACTCTGCTGATATTACTGCTGATGTTGAGACAAACTTCAATAACAAACAAGAAAATAAAAATAAAAGAAAAACCCTATGTTTTTCATAAAAATCATTAGACTGATATTATAAATACAGGACTACCAAGTATGAAGATAAAGAATTTATCTTCAGATTTTAAATCTGAGTTTTGCCTGGCAAACCAATGCTGGTGTCATAGTTTATCAACATTTGATAATGACGAATTAAGTAGTTTTGGAAATGTCCTATATATTTGACACACGTGATGTGTTTTCTCATAATTCCTTGCGAAGGTTTCTGAATGCAGATATTGCCCAGAAATTCTGTCAAGCACAAAATAATGAGCAACCTTATCTAAGAAGAAAAGAGTGGGGCAGTTGAAAGACATGATACAGAGGAATACACCTATTTAATCGTTGACTAAGCTTGACTTGTCATGTGGTATAAAGATATTTGGCTCACTATGGTCATTGCTAAAGGCTAAAGTATTTGTACAAAATACTTAAGGAACTTCTAGATATTGTTCCTAATATGTTGTTAGTGAAACCTAGGCCTGTTTGAACATTTGTTTTAATAAAGTTAAGTGAAAAAAATTAAGAAGAGTTCGCCTTCTGTGAAATAGTGGAAAAAAAAGTCAAAGAAAACTTGCATATAAACCACCAATACTTTATTAAGAGATTTAAAGATGAAATTATTTTGACTTCCTATATTGCCACTGTTAAAAAAAAAAAAAGTGAATTTCAGCTATTCCCATGAAGGTTGAATTTTGAAAAACAAATGGAAAAGAGCTGATATTTTGTGAAAAAATAAAATTAATTTGGTATGTTTAATGTAGTCTAAAATTTAAAAAATAAACTGAAAAGGTATATTCCCTCTGCTTTGGTTGTTGACAATTTAAACGGTACCAAGAATCTCGGAAAAATGAATTAAATAAGAAACATTGTCTTTGAGAGCATTGTACATGTTTTGAGTGAATAACCTCTTTTTTTTGGAAGTATTTTCAGGCACTATAGAATCATATTTAGATACAGAATTTAATATAGACCTTGCCTACTTCCAATTCTTTTTACAATCTCCTACTCACTTTACAGGCAAATCATATGAACTCAGTGTAAGAGACTGTGTTGGACTGTGTTTGTCTCGACATTGCTGCTGCACCACTACCACTTCCCGGCCTCAACATCCTGTCACTGTGGAGGAGTACGCTCTGAAGGAGACGAATTGTCCCTGAAGAAACTATGATATCCACCTGAAGCTAGAATGGCAACATCCTTGGCAGTGCCTACCAAGCTTCACCTGCGCGTGAGCCGGGTGGAGAGGAAATCAGGGTGAGGAAGGTGTGCAGAGGCTGAAGACGCCACAGGTCAACACCATCCACCCCCCCCCCCCCCCCCCCCCCCCCACGGGAGGAACACAGGGTGGCACATGAAAATGAGCTCTGTGGAAATGGGTGGACTCTTCAGAGAAATTGTGGGGACTGGGACAAAAAAAGGACTGCGTACTCCTCTCGTGGAGATGATTCTTGCTTCTTTGAAATCATCACTCAGAGCTGGGACTTTGGAGGAGCTTGGAGCTTGGAGCAAAGACCCCACCACCTGCACCAAGACCAAGCCAACAGGACATTGCTGGATTCATGGTGGTGGTAACTAATTTTGCTGCATCTCTTTCGTTTGCTTGTTTAGGTATTCTGACTTTTTCTTCTCTCTGTCTTATCACTGTTATCAGTTGTTACGGGAAATAAAGCTTACAAGGTTGTACGGCATCTGACCTCGTTTGTCTTAATCTTGCTCTTGGGATCATTTAAGAACCCTACCTGATATTGGATTGGGACACTCAGTTAAATCCAATAGGTGGTGTCATGCTATGTAATACCTACTCTTATTGATCCTCTCTGACCTGAACATGAAGTCGTTTTACACTACTAATGCCCCACATTGCTCTCAACTGCTAGTGGATAACCCTTTTCTGGAAATACAGATTACCTTTATTTTATTCCTATATCTAATTCTGGCAATGATGATTAATTACTTTAGATTACAGCTTTCAGTTGATACAATCCAAAAGACCTTTTACAAAACCATGCTAAGGTCCTTTCCCCTCTACACAAAAAGATTTATGAGATCACATGAACAATATGCAACCGTCTGCCTTTAAGATATACTTGCTCATAGGCTTGCCTAACTGGCCATGCAAGCGGCTTTCCTTTGCATTCCCTAGCATGTGTCTCTCTTTCCACCACCCGTGCAGGAGTGCCTTCCTCTCAGAAGTGGTGACTGCTTTCCAACCAAGTAACAAATGGTGGTCTCAGAAGAATCAAGTCGTAGAAAAGCAGTGAGAGGAGGCCATGACACCAGAGATCATCACACCCACACCCTGCTCTCATCTAAGAGGCTCTTAGGAAAGAGCAAGCAGCAGACTGAATAATTTTGAAAGGCAAAATTCCTTTGACTTCCTCATTACTTGCTCAGTATTCCCTCTTGTAATATAGGACTTGTTGTATTATCAGTTTGTAATGTAACTGGGCCTGCAGATCAGCATTTGTATTTTGAGATCACGTCTCCAGGACAAAATCTCCATGGGTAAAGCTGTTCAGTCTCTTTAACTTGTTGAAGGAACATGGAGACTGAGAGACCATGAGCTCATATTGTGGCACAATCCTCAATGGTACATCATCAGTACTTGAGTAGCAAACATTACATCTGGTGTTTAGATTGTCATTTGGAAAACTGTTAATTTTCATGGCTAGACTCTGGTAGTGATCATGTCCATTTTCCTGATTTAAACTGGTCCCAGCCCTCAATATGCACATAGAAATGCTGATCTTCATATGAACAGGAGCGCCATGCCCATAGTCCAATTATTTATTTTTATACTACCAATAACAGCTCTACCTGAGAAGAATCATGTCAAAACAAATTTACTAAAGAAGCACATGAGCATAGCTTAAAAAAATAAATAAACAATTAAATGAATAATCAGCTCCCCAGTTTACAGCAGAAATGTTCTGTCTTGAAGGGATATAAATAACAAATGTATAGAGCAGCACTCATTAAATAGAAAAAGAAAAAAAAAAAAAGGCTTTGGAGTGTGTGTGGTGACCCTAGAATGTATTAATACATTAATTTTTTTAGTGTTACTTTAAATCGATCTCACAGTCACAATGATATTGCTTCTACTCGTATTTTACAGCCACCAAACTATAACTGTATGTGAATTCTGACCAGAATTTTCTCCATAGTCTTGCAGATTTAGGCTCTCTGATGTATTCCACAGATTTTGGTAAATGCTACGTAGTTTTTAGTCCAGTGCCAGACTCTTCCCTCTTGGTGTTTCTTGACTTTGTTGTTTTACTTTTACAGAGTTTATGTATAACTGGCATCCTCTTCACAGTGGTTTGCATTTTTTGAGTATCCTCTAACATATTTGCAATTCTGTGTACTGTTTCCCAAGAAGAAAAGCACTGAGCTTCCAAAACACAATGTGTTCATGAATAAGCATCAAGCATTCGGTAAGTATTAAGCATTGTTCAATATTCAGCATTAACCAGTTGCCTCCAGCTGAGCATACAGAACTTGAGCTGAGTCAGAGAACATCTGTTGTCTGATACAAATTTCAGTTCTTAATATTCTGCTGATCTTGACTGGGTACCAGGAAAACACTGGCAGAGAGCAGCAGCTCATATGAAGATATAACAGTCAAAATGCTGTTTCAGGAGACCACTATGTCTTTCTCATTGTTTGTTTTAGATTTTAATTAAAAGGCAATTCTTTTTCATAAGGCATCCTATTGCAAGACTGCTGATCTGTTGTAAGACTGCTGGTCAAGAGCAAAGAATTTCGTATTGTCTCGCATGACATCACCGTCTCAACTGGAGAGACACGGATTTTATGGGTGGACCACTCAGTGAATAAGGAATTGGCTGGATGGTCACACTCAAAGACTTGCCATCAATGCCTCAATGTCCAAGTGGAGAGCAGTGACGAGTGGCGTTCCTGAGGGGTCAGTGTTGGGACCAGAATTGTTTAACATCTTTATCAGTGACATGGACAGTGGGATTGAGTGCACCCTCAACAAATTTGCTGATGACACCAACGTGGTGTGGTCGACATGTTGGAGGGAAGGGATGCCATCCAGAGCGACCTCAATGGGCTCAGAGGTGGGCTGGTGCAAACCTTATGAAGTTCAAGAAGGCCAAGTGCAAGGTCCTGCACATGGGTCAGGACAATCCCAAACATGGATACAGGCTGGGTGATGAGTGGATTGAGAGCAGCCCTGTGGAGAAGGACTTGGGGGTATTAGTGGATGGAAAACTGAGTATGAGCCAACAAAGTACACTTGCAGCCCAGAAAGCCAACCGTGTCCTGGGCTGCATCAAGAGAAGTGTGGCCAGCAGGTCGAGGGAGGGGATTCTCTCCTTTCCTCTGCTTTTGTGAAACCCCACTAGCAGTGTTGTGTCCAGCTCTAGGGCCCCAACATAAGAAGTATATGGCCCTGTTAGAGTAAGTCCAGAGGAGGGCCACAAGGGTGATCAGGAGGGCTGGAGCATTTACCTTATGAGGACAGGCTGAGAGTCTTGGGGCTGTGCAGCCTGGAGAAGAAAAGGCTCCAGAGAGACCTTATAGTGGCCTTCCAGCACTTCAAGGGGGCTAGAGGGAAGAAGGGGGTACACTCTTTATTGAGAAAGGTAGTGATAGGACAAGGGGCAATGGAAAGCAAAAGAGAGTAGATTTATCTTAGATATAAGGCAGAAATTCTTTACTGTGAGGGTGGTGAGACACTGGCACAGGTTGCCCAGACAGGCTGTGGATGCCCCCACCCTGGCAGTGTTCAAGGCCAGGTTGGATGGGGCTTTGAGCAACCTGGTCTAGTGGAAGGTGTCCCTGCCCGTGGCAGGGGTGTTGGAAGTAGATGATCTTTAAGGTCCCTTCCAACTCAAACCATTCTATGATTCTATCTAGCCACAATGACATTTTGGATAAGGTAAATTGTCACTGCAGGAGTTTGTGGGTATAATTAACTGGATAATATGAACTGTGAGCTTGGCTTAGCAGGCATCTCTTGCTCACTCTAGAAGATACATAAACACAAGTGAGGTGGCTGGTACCCTGCTGAAGAAAGGTAATGTGGAATGAGATGATTTGATGTACAGGATATTGTGAGGAAACCCACTCCAGGTTCAAGCTGTTTGTAGGGTAAGGTTAGGGTAACGTATATCTTTGCCTTGACTGTAGCAAGCAGAAGAGACCTGGGTTGGCATAAATCCTAGCTTGTTATTTCAACCTCTCTGCTGACTAGTGAGTTTTGCTTCTGTCAAATGCAACTGTGTCCCTCCTCCCTAGATCTCTCACAAAGTCTAGGGAGCACAGACAAGAATCCGACACTTTATTTTCCTTGAGGAGCAAAGGCTTCTCAGGACTGAGAAGAGTCTTAATTTCATTCTGCTCAGAAATAAGTGCAGCATAATGGTTTTTATCTGAGGCAGTTTTCTTCCAAAAAGTGTGTGCTGCTTCTACTGTCTCTAGGAGGAAAAGGTGTGAAGCATTATCTGTACTGGCCAGCTATTTTTACTTGCATGTTGTAGGACTAGATATTTGATCAGTGCATCCAGCAATGGGCACATCATTGACAATCTAGAATTGTTCACAGCCCATCCCTCTACGTCATCTTCTGGCCTAGAGGAAAGATTTTGCTGGGTGAAAGGACTGTTTTACAATCTTGTTTAACTCATTATCCCTGAATGGAAACTTTTGGATCCCTTCATGATTTTCTTGTTACTCATCTCCTTCTGGGGAATTGACAGAGAGGCAAAGAGACCAAGCCTGAAATGCTTACTGCAGATGGCTCCTATAAATAAAATTCAGCAAAAGGAGGCCAGTATTTTGTGCAATCACTTAGAGCATCCAGAAAATCATCCTAACTGACTGGTTAAATTTGATTTTGATTACAGTGGAACATCAGCCAGGCAGTGTAGATCTCTTCAAAATTCAGCACTTTCCCAGAAGTGTCAAAATGTTGGTGACATTAAGAGGAATGGAGAATATTCAGAAATGGGACATTTCATCGTGGAACAGGCTAAATGCAAAGTTTCAGAACTGGCTTGCTGTGTCACCCAGACTAGGCAGATGCAGTTCACTGGTGCGTGCACTTTCTGCAGACACAAATGATTTGTAAAAACTGTCCCTGGAACAACAATGCACTGAATTCACAAACATAAAGCAAGGGCTCTGAAAAAGAAAGACATCTTTAAAAGCTGGTCAGAAAGTTGCTGTTTTTGGAGGCATTTCAGGTAGAAGCAGTACTGCTAGTGAGGTCTGACTGTACTTTAAAGACTGAGCTTGTGCTCTGAACAAGATACGCACTGGTGAGGCATGTGTTTGTAAGCACAAAAGTTTTCCTGATTATCATTTGAGTGAGGGAAAGAAGGATACAAAACTTGAAAAGTAAAGGAATGAAACAACTCTAAAAACAAATATAATGACCACAGTGGAGCTTTTGTTTTGCCAAATAGACATCAAACATAAAAAAAAAACCCTCACAGATTTGTTTAAGAAGTATAATGTTTAATGGACTTGAATTAAATTAATGCCAATTTTTGTCAGCTGAGAATCTGGCAACCACATCAGCATTGACTGTATTTGCTACAGCAATAATTGTGTGCAAGGGGGAACGTAAATCATGGAAAAGAGATTTTGAAATCTCTGACTTCTTCTGTGTTCCTGTTGTTCATACTTTCTTGGTATTCAATAGCATTAGATTAAAGGCCATAAATGTTCATATGTTTTTTCTGTTTCTGTGGAGTAATATTCACGTAATTCACACCGTTTATATGCTTAATCTGAATGGAAGTTATCTTTACAGAGAAGAGAAATATAACGTGAAAGTGAGTAAAATGATTATGAAGGTCATTGTCATGTCATAGTCTATCAGATCAGTAGATACAACCAAGATGATAGCTTGGGCTTACCTGTACGGTATTTGGTTTATTCTTGTAACCGTAAACACTTGCAGTTCTAAAACATTCATTGCTATGGATTAGGAATGCTTCAGTATGGTTTAGACAAGGAGTTCAAAGTTTCTCCTAATTTCTCCTGCCTCTAAACTGGAGGGGGAAGGAATATATTCTCTTTCTCATGGACACTTTCTTAAATTTAAAAAACTTGTAGTGTAGAGAAAAAGTTAGGGCAAAGATAGAAGAAAAGTAATCAACTAAATATTTATGAACGTAATAAATTTTTTTCCTTTTCTTGCAAATAGTTTTTGTCTTAAGCTACAAGGAACCTTTTTCTACTGTTAGCTCTACTACAGTAATACAAGGAGTGCTCTTCAGGTGCTTGAACATCGGTTATCGAGGGCAATTGAAGATGGCCTTGCACAACCTGTCCTGTCTTCTGCTGGCACTGCAGAAGGGTGTTGATATCTGTCAATTCTGCGTGATTGCCAGGCCATTACACTTGACTGTGTGAAGAGAAATTGAACCACTAGAATAGACTGTCATAACATTATCATTTGACTGAGTGGTAATTTCCATTCCTCCATGGGACTATGGCAGAGAATTTTTCCTAGTCTGTCAGTGTTTCCAAAGCACATATCAACTGAGTGTTGATCAATTGTTCTATTGAATGCAATCACATTAAAGAGTAATAGCCTTGTGCTGAATGCTGCAGGAAAATAGAGCAATATATATCTAATGTTTTTTTTCCTTCTCCATTTCTTCCTCATATATGCAAAGTGGAAAAAAATTCTCTTCCCTTTTTCTTGTGACACCTCAAGTATACAGTCCTATAGATACTATACTTAAAAACATGTATGAGGACTATTCTAGCTTTAATGCAAGTTTAGCTGACATTCTACCCTGTGTTGAAATCATCCTGATGATGATATTGAGCTTTTTGGTGGCTCAGAAAGTCCTTCAGCCTGACCTGCTAAAGCTGATCTGATAGTCTGCCTCTCATTTTTGGGTTGTGAATATTCTAGTAGTGATGCTGTCCCTCAGAGGGATTGTGTTTGGTTTTATAAATTCATTTGTCCCCCTATCATCTATCACCAGGGTTTTTTCATACTGCCTCCAGAGAAATTTCATCAGGAGCATTCAGATGCCCCATTGACAGAGCAGCCCCAGCACTCTTTGTGCTGTGGATCAGCAGAACTGAAGGAAGAAGATTGTAATAGAGTACTGACAGTACTGCCAGCATTCTCATGCTATGGTCATGGATTTAACATGGGTGATGAGGAAGAAAGCAACAGGAAATGAAAAAAAAAGTGTTCTAAGTATTTTATGAATAGGTGTCTGACACAAGCAGGGTGTCAGAGACATGTTTCACACAAACTGGAAGACAGACCTGGATTTGCCAGGAAATAATCCAAATACTGGTATGTTTTCAGAACATTGACCCATCAGCCAACAAGCCAGTTCCACATATGAATAGATAAAACTGTGAAAAAAAATCATTTTCTGGGCATGGAAGTTAGTATTTTTAAACTGCTCTAAGGTAGGGTCCCCAGAACTTGTTAATTTTAAAAATTGAAATTTGGTATATTAGAAGTAGTAAAGAGTATTTTCTTTCTATAACTTTAGGAATGCCTACTTCAGGAGTTTGCTATAAGCAAAGAGGGAGAGATACATGTCCTTTTAAGAGGCCGTTCCAGCTAGACCTAATGCTCTTTAACTTACTTGATCCTCACCCTCTTCACTTACTATATAGAGATCCTAACTTGTCTCCTTTGTGTAGGTAGTATCCTGAACTGTGTGCCTCCAGTTTGGGTGTTGCCAATATCTTCACAAGTAATTAGGCAGGCTATTGTCTCTTTCTTGACAAAACTGAGTGTGTATTACCAGAGATCAAACCTTAATCTGTGTTGATTTTTACACTAGTTTAATAATATACGAAGGAAATGTCTACTTTATTTGAATTGGCCAAAAAACAATGTACTGGTAACACCAGAAAGATGGTTTACCAAACTGAAGTGAATTCACAGAACATCAAATAAATGCCTCACCACACTGTCCAAGAAGGAAAACTATTTACTTGTCCTGCTAATAAATTGTTTCCTTGTCACATGTTGTTGTCCTAAACAAGATGGTCAACTAAGTGGAACTTTAGTGCAGTGCAGGGCAAACATCCTGAGATCTGTAATTTTTTTGGAGGACATAAATGATAAGAAAATTAAAATTTGAAATTAAAAAGATGTAAATGTGAGGAGTGATGCTTAACCATGTTAGATAATATTATTGGAAAAATCTTTAGTCGATTTGGTCTCTCAGTCTTCATCTGTGTATTTGTTTTGTTGATTAAGGATACCAATTAAACTCGGACACCAGAGTGAAAAGAGTAGGTGTATTTTAGTGGGCATAACTAAATAATGTAACAGAGTAATACAGAAAACATACAGTACAAAAAGGCAGAATAGTGCACTTAAACAAATAGGAAAATACAGGATAATATATCAAATCATTACTACATGAGAGAGAGAGAAGAGTGATTAAGAAAGATCCATCACCACTTGCACCCGTTACCATCATCCAGATCTGCAGTCACTGGGGAGCCCCGGTTGCAGCGAGGATTTGGAGAGCCTGTCCCGGCAAGTGGGAAGTCCTGCGTGGTGCGTCCACCTGTAGGTGAGGCATCCAAAGTCCCTGTGAGCGGGTCTAGCCTTATATAACCCAAAAATCAGCAAGCCAGAATAGCTGACACCTTTGTTTTAAGCGCAAATATCTGGTTTCAAACTCACATTAGATTCCCCCAGAGCCTGGCCAGGAGTCAAGGGAGAAGCTAAGGGAGTTCCTCTGCTTATCTAATTGGATTATGAGCAAGGTCTCACATCAGGCCACAGTGCCAGACAACTGTCTCCATGACCCTGTTATCTTATCCACACACAAAGAAAGATAAAGATACATTCAAGATAGCTACATCTTCCATACATATTTCACTAATGATTACATACTGAGTTAGCAGCTTCGGCTCAGGGCCAGTTATTCAGGCTTCAGTACTTCCACTTTTTACATCAGAATAGGTGGTTTGTTATAACTTAGTATAATACTTATTAACACAATGGTTATGAGTTATAAAATATACAGGATTCATCTATAGGTCAACTTGGCTTGGGCCTATTGTCAAACCCTTAGCACTTCAGTATTTTATCATTATAACATGTAACTACAGTGCACAAGGAGTTTAATTCTTTCCTTAATAGTGTCATGATTGTATTGGAGAAGATATCTTTAATTAAAGCAAAATATCTTGTTAATTTTGCTGAGTTTTTAAAAGCCTTCTTAAGATACATTTACTGGTAATGAAACTCAATGAAACTTCCAGTGTTTTTAAAGACTACCTAAAAGCTTTGAATGAAAAGTGTGATATAAATTTTAATGATAATACTGTGTAATTTATGTGCTTAACAATGCCACAACCCTTTTCTCCCTTCAAAAGACTGTGACAGAACCAACATACTTACTGGACTTTGTGACAAGTCAAGTATGTATACAGGCAAGTACAACCAAAGGCGTTTTGCAGCTCCATATAAATCTGTTGGTTGCTGGACTGGTAAGATTTGATTTCTGCTTTAATTTGTTTAATTACTTGGTTCATATCCTCTGAAGTGAAAAATGGTAAGGCCTAGACTGACTGCTCTCAGGGTTATTTATTTGCTTAGGTTACTTCACAGAAGTTCTGAGGGAGGTTCTACAGTGGAGAAGCTAAATAAAACAACATTTCCATTATTAAACTCTTACTGTTGATTTAACTAATCATGCTCAATGACATCTAGCTTATTCTTATTATCAATGATTCCCTAAATTAAAGATTTCTTGTAATATTTCACTAGGTAGAGAGGCTTAGTTAAGAAAAAAAGAAAAGCAAAACTGGAAGTAAAATCTGTGTTTCAAATATTGGGAGATAGGATCAAAGTAAATAGTTTTAACTGTTGCATGCTAATATTCTACCCTGTCCTACCAGCACCTTACACAATCTCAGGGTAAAGATGAATTCTGTTACCATATCCATTTTCTTCACATACTTGTACGTGTCTTCCACGATCATTAACCCATGTTAAAAGCAAAAGATAGATGTAAAAATAAATCCTGATATACCAAATGAAGCTGTCCTACAGCAAAGAAAGAAAGGTCTACAGTAGTATATCTTTTGTGTCAAGCTGTTACTGTTAATCAATCAAAAAGACTGTCAAATTAATTGGCAGTGTCAATTCAGGTAGTGTGTTAATGCCATCCTTAAGCAGTTTTGGGGTTTTTTTACACAGGAAAGAATGAAAGCACCAATCTACTGGTAGACCTTTTCCTATAAAAGTGTCAAGGCTGTGCACGTGTTATGTATATTAATTGCCTACACAACTATAGGTAAGGATGAGTAAGATATCTGGTTGACTGAAACAACAGCAAATATGATTACATAGACAATTTATTCTTCTTCAGTCATGGCTGTTATAATCTCCCTTTCCTATTTTTTTTTCTGTAAAGTGTGATATTTTAAAAGTATAAGAACTTCCTTTGCTTTTTCCAATAAATGTATATTTCAATGTAATTGATTGCTAAATGCACTGGCTCAAGTTATTGATTAGAATAATTCTTTTTTTTTAATTTATTTTGTGTATGCCATTTAAGTCAAAGTGTTAAAAAAATTGCTACACATAAGTTTTAGAAGTTGCAAAGATTCAAATGTTCAAATTCTTCATTTGAACTCCTGAAGTCAGTACAGTTCCATGCAGATTCATTATTAAGGTTAGATTGATACAGAGTCTCTGGGGAAGAGCTTGGATTTCTAGTAAACTAATAGAGAGCGTCATGAGCAAGGACCTCATCTTGACTGATCTTCAGCTAAAAGTTTTATTTTTCCTTTAATATTCTACATTTCATGAGAGGTTCAATAATTTAGATCTACAGAAAGATAAGACTGGGCAATGTTCCAGTTCTTCCTCTTCATCTAGACGTCTGTGTATGATTTTCTACATGTCCAGAGCTGAATATTCAGTGCTCAGTATTTAACGTTCAACATTTTTGTGCTTTCAGAGAGGTTTTTTTAAACTTTTTTCCTCCTGTTTCAGTTTATAACATAGCTTATGTTGATATTAAGAATAATCAGAATAGAATTTAAACCAAGGAACAGAACTAAATTATTGTATAATGCTAATTCAGGAATGTTTTTCAATTCAGCTTTTGCATATAGTGTCTTTTATTGACTTCATGTTGCTTATCTCAGAAAGCATCTTTCTGCTTTTCCACTGTGTACAGAAAACACTGAAATAGGTGGTACAGAACCACAGAATCACAGGATCACAAAATGGTTGAGGGACCTCTTGAGATCACTTAATCCAGCTTCTCCTTTGAGATGTTCAAGCCCTTAGTCATCTTCATAGCCCTTCACTGGACTCACTTTGGTATGTTCATGTCTCTGAAGTATAGGGGAGCCCAGTACTCCAGATGTGTCTCACAGGCTCTGAATAGTGAGGAAAGATGACCTCTCTCAATCTGCTGGCAATGCTCTCTCTAATGCAGCCCAGGAGGCTGTTGGCCTTCCTTGCTGCAAGGGTGCATGGCTGGCTTATGGTCAGTCCCAGGTCCTTCTCTCCAACGTTGCTCTCCAGCAAGTTGTTCCCCTGCCTGTCCTAGCACCTGGGGTTATTCCTTCCCAGGTGCAGGACTGTGTTTCTCCTTGTTGAATTTTACGAAGTTCCTGACAGTCCCTTTCTCCAGCCTGTTGAGGTCTCTTTGGATGGCAGAACAAACATCTGGTCTGTAGAACATTCCTTCCAGTTTTTTACTTGCTGAGGGTGCACTCTGTCCCAGCATCCAGGTCATTCACAAGGACATTAAATGGTGTATTGATGTCTTGGGTGACTGTGTCCCAGCTAGACTTTATGCTATAGTTCAGACAGTTTTCAATCCACCTTACTATCCTCTGATACAATATGTGTTTCATCCATTTGTGGATGACAATATTATTAGAGACAATGTTGGAAGCCTTACCAAAACCAAGGTAAACTGCTCTCACCCTCACCCACTGAGTCAGTCATCTCGTTACAGAAGGCTATCATGTTGGTCATGAATGATATTTCTTATACAAATCCATGCTGACTATTTCCAACCATCTTCTTGTCCTTAGTGTGTTTAGAAATGTCTTCCAGGGTAATTTGTTCCATCACCTGCCCAGAGATGCAGGGAAGACTGAATCTGTCTGGATTCTCCTTTTTTTTTCATTATTGAAGGCAGGAGTAGCATTTATTTTTATGCAGTCCTCAGAAACCTCCCCTGTGATTTTTTATAAATAATTGAGAGTGGCCTCACAATGACATCCATCAGCTTCTTCAGCACCTGTGAGTGCAAACTGGACTTGTGTCCAGTTTGTTTTGGTGATCCCTAACCTGATCCTCCTTCACTGAGTTCATCTTCCTTGTTCCAAACTTTTTATTGGTCTCAGAGGCCTGGGATTCCTGTAAGCTGGTCTTACTGGTAAAGACTCAGAAAGAAAAATCATCCAGTACCTTGGTCTTTTCCATAGCTTTTGTAACTGGATGTTGTTCCCCATTCAGCAAAATCCAAAAAGATGTGAACTATCTTCATTTTGCTGCTGATGTATTTGTAGAAACCTCCTTTGTTGACTTTTAAGTCCACCACCAGATCCAACTCCGCATGGGCTTTAGCTTTTCTAACCCCATCCACGCATGCTGTCATTGTGTCTCTGTATTCCTCCTGGGTCACCTGTCCCTGCTGCCACTGTAGAGGTCTGTGCCTCCTTTTTATAAGAGAGTTTAGTGACTTCTTACACACAGGCCTCTTGCTGTCTTTTTTTTTATTTCCTGCATGTTGACATGGACCATTTTTGATCTTGCGGGAGAGGACCTTTGAATATCAACTACCACTTCTACTCTTTTTCTTCTGGGCTGTATTCCATGGGATTCTTCCAAGCAGGTCTGTGGACTGGCTGAAACTTTATTTTTAAAAGTTCTTTTGTATGTTAGAAATGATAAATAGGAAAAGTTTATAAGCTTTTGACCATTTACCACCCCCCCCTTTTTTTTAATGTTAGTAGATGCTCTTATTTCATTTTAATTTTCCCTGAAGAGACAGTGGAAATTATTGGTAAAGAAACATTGTTAACAAGCACAAGGGAAAACTTTATAAAACAGTGGAACACAGTAACAAGAGTTTCTGAGATCAAGCTACTAGCTTCTGACTTCACTTAATTTAAGATCAGGAACCGAGAACATTTAGGCATGTATAGATTAAGGTATTTTAACTCATATGTTTACACGAAAAGAATGGTAGATATTTCACTGGCTAACCGTCTTTGCCACTTACCCAAACCAGGCCTAAAATATACCCGTCAATGCCTGCTGGGTAGGATTATGCCTGAAAATACCAGCAAGAACAGAACTGTAATTGAAAAAGACGGATAACTTAATCACAACAAAGGAAGAAAAATAAATTTTCTTCAGAGAAGGCTCATGTCTGAGACAATAGCCCTGTGAACTGACAAATAATGGCACAAACTGCTGGTTGATGGTGTTCAGCTCATTAGGACATCAAGCTAACAAGCATATATGGGAGAGAAAGATAGCAATACTTATAAAACATGTCTTGAGAATTGGGTTTTTTTTGTTACCATTGAGAAGACGTTGTGATATTTCCTATTGAACAACTGTTCTGAATTGCCCTAATTCAAGAAAATATCCTTAAACTTGTATAATAAAACTGATCAATTCTCTTTACCTTTTTAAAAAGCTTAAGCTAATTGTAGCTTTTAGGTGTCTGGGGATAAGCTAGGAAGGAGTTTACAGTTACTTAAAGAGAAAAGGAAGGAAATTATTTTTTAAGTATCTAGCAATTTTCCAAAAACTCAACTCCCAAATCACCATATTTTAAGCCTCATTGTTAAGTACTTTTTAAACAAGCTGTGTATTTTTCATTGCTCATTGTATATTATAACCTGAAAAGTAAATCTCTTTGCTTCTTTTGTTCTCCATGTCTATAGATCATTGATTTTTACCTATATTAGTAATGGACCTTGAAATTACTTTGCTTTCACATTTGTGTGCTAGCATGGCTGAAGGTGGCTGAACTTGGATGAGGATTTGGAACAAGCCCTGCTCCCATGCATTATGCATACATATCTCTTTCCAAAACTGTGTGCCTTGTCAGAGCTACTTTCTTGAAACAACTATACGGACAATCATCTAAACGTGTCCTCAAGCATTTCAGTCATTCTGCCAAATTATATTTTACAATATTTTCCTCTGTGACCTACAATATTTCTTCCTGTGTGGATAACATTTGATAAATTATTGTAAATAAGGATAGTTTTTCCTATGATATATATAAAATGATATAGAGCAGGAGTATCAGTTAGAGGAAGTCTAAACAGTCTCTAATTTGCTTTAATTCTTGACTCAGCTTTGGCATGGATCTGAACAGGGCAAAGAAAAATTGCAGGGACAGAGTTTGGGACCACTGATGTGGAACACTGTAGCAGGTCCAACAAACCCACAATGATCTTGTTGAAAAGCAATGGTGAGGAAAGTCCCTTCATTCCTCCACCCCTGCCTTGGCACTGATTCCATAGGCTGTTCGTGAACCACTGCTTTCTGCAGAGCAGTGAAAATGGTGGTCAGACACCTGAAGAGCTGAATCTGCATAGTACTTTTCATCGAACTCCTGTCCTGGAGCTGCAAACATCTCTGTGTCTTCCTCAAGCATTTTCCTTCTGCTTTCCCTACGTGGGAATGAACAGCTTTCTTCCACCCATCCCCTCAGTCATCACTGTCACAGTGGTGATTAAAGTGGTGTAGATATTTTTTGTGAAATGATGCTGGATCTTAAATAAAAATAGTGAAGAGATAGGAAGGCATTTATTAAATATGTCAGTAGGGAATGACAGTCAGCTGAATGAAATTCACATACACTAATTCAAAAAGTCATTTGGCAGCCAGAATATCAAACATGTTGAGAAATGGAATTTAAAATTTAACTGCTTAATCCTCAAATCTGTTAAGAATTACATTTAGGTAGACTGAAGGAGATCTGGGATGACCCAGAGGAACATTAGATACCAGAGTACCACAGCATTAAAAGTGACAAGAGCTGGCCTGAGGCTATTATTATTTGTTCATGGTGGTAGATGTGTACAGCCTGGAAACTGAAATTTCAAGTTTTACGTACTTGACATTTGATTATACATGATTGTTCTTTCATTCATGACTTAATTTTCTTCCTTTTTTTTTTTTTTTTTTTTTTTTTTCCCTGAAATAAGATAATTCTGAGTCTTAAAAAACTTTTACTATAAATAAAATCTTGTTTGGGGTGGGGAAGATGTTTAAGAAGGGGAAGTGTTTTTCACAGTGAATGTACTGTTCCTATGTATTAATCCAGGGCAGCTGAGGAACAATCCAAATACTAAAACCACCAGAGTAGCACAGATAGAATTGTGTTACATGCGTTACCAAGAATGCACCTTAGCAATTTCAAATCTAAATGTGCCAAGAGTGTGCAGATAAATAAACAAGAAAATGCTGAGAGCAAAAGTTCCCAGACACAAACTATTTCCACCCTCCCCTAAAATATGTTAGTGACGTTGTACCAGTGAACAGTGGGGCACTTCAAAGAAATCTGAAACATCCAGAAGGGGCTGATTTGCCTTTATGTTTGCAGCTGAACATCCCAGTGAAATTTTGCTCCAAGGACTTGGGTCAGATGCAGCGTCTCTGTCCCATGGGGAAAGAAAAGTCACACAGTCACAGATTTCAAGTACTCTCTAGAAGCACAAAATCCTTTCTTCCTGCCCTAGGACTGTCCATGGAGACCACTCCCTTCATCTGCTCCCCCACTGCGTGAGATCACTGTCTTCTTGCTACAGGTTACAGTTTTCTTCAGATGCTCCTCCCTTAGCCTCCCACTAGCCAAAAAAAAAAAAAAGAAAAGCAACAAAAAAACCCAAAAAGGACATACAAACACAGATACACAGACACATACAGACACACATCTCTTCTGGAGCAGTATCTAACTTATATTGTATCTTCATTGCCTTGCAGCCCTTCTGCTCCTGCTGATTTTGCTTGTGATTTCAGTACTTGGGACAGGGATGAAGTGCCCCAAATCTCCTCTTGAACTTTGGTAGTTTGTCCATATTGTGTTTAGATCTCTGGAAACATGAAGTACCCACAAATTAATTGTTGCTTACAGTTGCCTAGATGCTTAGCATCATTTAGAAACCTTTTAAAAAGACATAACCCTCCCCCTCTCCAGACAGAGAAGAATGCTTAATGTGAAAGCTATGACTGTTATTTTGAAGTAATAAGTGGAATATGAGTAAACAGTATGACATGGTGGAAAGTATGAGTCAAATTTACCATAATGCCATTGTTTTACAGACATTGGGTTAAACTTTTTAACTGAGAGTCTCTTGTAATAGGTGCATCATAAGGTTACACAACAGCCAGCCTTACAGTAGGTTGTTTGATTTACTGCAGAAAGGTGTCTGTTTTGGTAATGACAGTTTGCAACATATTGTGCAATGAGGTTATCCCTTTCAGTTATTTTTGGAACTTAAGAAGACAGTCATCATGGCTTTTGAGATGGGTACAGATCTGATAGCTGTTATGATTTTTATTTATGTGTGTGGTTGGTTGTCTGTTTGATATTTAGCAAGCCTCTCCTATGAGTTTCCTTACACTTTATCTGCCAAGCACAGAGATCAGGTATTTCAGCAGCGTACGGAAACAATGCAGACATTCAGCCTTGCTGGTGCAGCACAAATAATTTCATTACATATTCAAACTAGTTTTACAGCAGGAGACCAGGAATTTCAAGAGTAAATCAGTATCAATGCTTGAATGACTGGCATACCCATGAAAATAGTGTTTGAAAATTTCAGTTCAGACATAAAAAAGCCAAATGTAGACAACATAGTTAATAAAGCCTATTTTTCTCTTTTCACACACTTTCCAAGTAAGCATGGATTTTCAACCACATTCTTGGCTAAAAATTAATTTCTTAAGCAATAAACATGCCCTTTTCATGGAAGATCAAAATCTACTGTCACCTTCATAAACAAATCTCCCTTGGGTTTCTCTTCAGCTTTAAAACCTTCATTCTGATATTCCTGTCCAGACTGTAATGATAGTGACAAAGGATGAGGAAAAGACTGAGTTACTTAATGCCTTCTTTGCCTCAGTCCTTAGTAGTAAGACCAGTTGTTCTTCAGGTACCCAGTCCCCTGAGCTGGAAGACAGGGATAGTGAGTAGAATGAAGTTCTCATAATCCAAGGGGAAATGGCTAGCAACCTGCTATACCACTTAAATACACACAAGTCTATGGGGCCAGATGGGATCCACCCAAGGGTACTGAGGGAGCTGGTGGAAGTGCTCACCAAGCCACTTTCAATCATTCATCAACAGACCTGGACAACTGGGGAGGTCCCAGTTGACTTGAGGACAGAAAATGTGATGTCCATCTACAAGAGGGTTAGAAGGAGGATCTGGGGAACTACAGGCCTGTCAGTCTGACCTTGGTGCTGTATAAGGTTATGGAGCAGATCATCTTGAGTGTCATCACATGGCACGTACAAGACAATCAGATGATCAGGCCCAGTCAGCATGGGTTTATGAAAGGCAGGTTGTGCTTGACTAACCTAATCCCCTTCTATGACAAGATGACCTGCTTAGTGGTTGAGGGAAAGGCTGTGGATTTTGTCTCCCTAGATTAGTAAAGCCATTGACACCATTTTCCACAGCATTCTCCTGGAGAAACTGGCTGCTTGTGGCCTGGATGGGCATACTCTGCTGGGTGAAACACTGGCTGGATGGCTGAGCCCAAGGAGTTGTGGTGAATGGAGTTAAACTGAGTTGGTGGCTGGTCACAAGTGATGTTCCCTAGAGCTCAATACTGGGGCCAGTTCTGTTTAATATCTTTGTCAGTGATCTGGACGAGGGGACCGAGTGCATCCTCAGTAAGTTGTAGGTGATACCAAGTTGAGCAGAAGTCTTAATCTGCTTGAGGGTAGGAAAGCTCTACAGAGGGATCGGGACAGGCTGGATTGATAGGTCGATGTCAATTGTATGAGATTCAACAAGTCTCAGTGCTAGGTCCTGCACTTGTGTCACAACAACCCCATGCAACATTACAGTCTTGGGGAAGAGTGGTTGAAAAGCTGCCCAGCAGAAAAGGACCTGGGGGTGTTGGTCGACACCTGGATGAACATGAGCCAGCAGTGTGCCCAGATGGCCAAGAAGGCCAATAGCATCCTGGCTTGTATCAGAAATAGTGTGGCCAGGAGGAATAAGGAGGTGATCTTCCCCCTGCACTCAGCACTGGTGAAGCTGCACCTCAAATACTGTGTTGAGTTTTGTGCCACTCACTAAAAGAAAGATATTGAGGTGTTGGAGCACATCTAAAGAAGAACAACAAAGCTGGTGAAGGACACAAATCTTTTCAGGAGAAATCTTATGAGAAGAAATCTTATGAGAGCAAAGATTTAATGAGGAGTGGCTGAGGGACCTGGGGTTGTTTAGCCTGAAGAAAAGGAGGTTCAGTGGAGACCTTATTGCTCTCTAAAACTACCTGAAGTGAGGCTGTAGCAAGGTGGATGTTAGTCTGTTCTCCCAACTAATAAGTGATAGGACAAGAAGAAATGGCCTCAAGTTGAACCAGGGGAGGTTTAGATTGGATATTAGGAACAATCTCTTCACAAAAAGGGTTATCAAGCATTGGAACAGGCTGTCCAGGGATGTAGTTGAGTCGCCATCCCTGGAAGTATTTAAAAGACGTGTAGATGTGGTGCTTAGGGACATGGTTTGGTGGTGGACTTAACAATGTTAAGTTTATGGTTGTACTCAATGCTCTTAAAGGCCTTTTCCAACCTAAACAATTCTACCACAGAATCACAGAATCGTCTAGGTTGGAAAGGACCTTGAAGATCATCTAGTCCAACCGTTAACCTAGCACTGACAGTTCCTAACTACACCATATCCCTCAGCGCTATGTCGACCCTACTCTTAAACACCTCCAGGGATGGGGACTCCACCACCTCCCTGGGCAGCCCATTCCAACACCTAACAACCCCTTCTGGAAAGAAATACTTCCTAATATCTAGTCTAAACCTTCCCTGGCGCAACTGATTCAATGATAATTTAATTGTGATGTTAATCTTTTTTCTTTTCCTTAATATTACCTTTCAAGCCCTGCTAACTTTCTAACTTTTAAAAATGTTAATATCTCTCAGGAAAAGCCTGCTAAATAGACTTGTTAATGACACAGTTCTTAGTCAACCCTAAGTAAGTCATTAACACATTTTGAGGGAAAATAAGTCCTTCCCCCAAAGATCTGTATTGTACACTGAATGCAACAGTTAAGATCAAATTTCCGTATATTGATAAGCATATGTTAGACTGCCATATGACAAAAAAAGTGCATAATTTGATCATACTGGTTTCAGTTGAGACAGATGGTAATCTAACATCTTGAGTGCCATTAGAAGTCATATAATGGACAACCAGGGGATCAGGCCTAGTCAGCATGGGTTTATGAAAGGCAGGTCCTGCCTGACAAACCTGATCTCCTTCTATGACAAGATGACCCGACTATTGGATGAGGGAAAAGCTGTGGATATTATCTACCTGGATTTTTGAAAAGCATTCAACACAGTTCCCCATAGAATTCTCATAGAAAAACTGGCTGCCCATGGCCTGGATGAGTGAACGGTCTGCTGGGTCAAGCACTGGTTGGATGGACGGTCCCAGAGAGTGGTGATCAATGGAGCTAAATCCAGCTGGCGGCCAGTCACAAGTGGTGTTCCTCAGGGCTCAGTGTTGGAACCATTTCTGTTCAACATCTTTATTTATGACCTTGATAAAGGCATAGAGGGTATCATCAGTAAATCTGCAGATGACACCAAGTTAAGCGGGAGTGTCGATCTGCATGAAGATAGGGAGGCACTACAGAGGGACTTGGATAGGTCGGATCGGTGGGCCAACGTTAACGGGATGAGCTTCAACAAGGCCAAGTGCCAGGTCCTGCACTTGGGGAGGTGTGGCTGGAGAGCTGCGTGGAAGAGAAGGATCTGGGGGTTCTAATTGACAAGCAGCTGAACATGAGCCAGCAGTGTGCCCAGGTGGCCAAGAAAGCCAACGGCATCCTGGCTTGTATTAGACATAGTGTGACCAGCAGAAGTAAGGAGGTGATAGTCCCCCTGTACTCTGCACTGGTGAGGCCACGCCTGGAGTATTGTGTCCAGTTTTGGGCACCTCAATACAAGAGGGATATTGAGGTGCTGGAGCGAGTGCAGAGGAGGGCAATGAAGCTGGTGAAGGGCCTGGAGAACAAATCTTATGAGGAGCAGTTCAAGGAGCTGGGACTGTTTAGTTTGAAGAAGAGAAGGTTAAGGGGAGACCTCATCACTCTCTACAGCTACCTGAAAGGACATTGTAGAGAGGTTGGTGCTGGTCTCTCCTCACAGGTAATTAGTGACAGAACAAGGGGGAACGGCTTTAAGCTCCAACAAGGGAGGTTCAGACTGGACATTAGGAAAAAATTTTCACAGAAAGAGTGGTCAGACAGTGGAATAGACTGCCCAGGGAGGTGGTGGAGTCACCATCCCTGGATGTGTTTAAGGGTCATTTAGATGAGATGTTGGGGGATATGGTGTAGGGGAGAACTTTGTAGAGTAGGGCTGATGACTGGACTCAGTGATCCCAAGGGTCTTTTCCAACCTGAATGATTCTGTGTGATTCTGTGATTCTGTGAGATAGTAACTGACATTTATGTTCCTTTGCTCATGATGAGAGGACAGCCTGATAAACAATATAAATTTGTCATCATTGCCTTCCTTATTGCCTTTCTTTACCTGGACATCTACTTAAAAGCTTCTCCCAACAATGGTGGGAAAAAAACCCCCAAACCAAACAAAACCAACCAAACAAAAAACCCAATAGGAAGTAATTAACAAACTAAGCAACTTTTCCTCAAAAATATCTACTTTATTTATTAGATTTCTCTTTGGTTGACACCCTTTGAAATATAAATCACTTATATAGTGATCACTTATATAGTGGATGCAGAAATCATACTACTCAAGGATTTTAGTCTTATCTACAAGCCTTTTAAAGATCAAGACTTTTTTCCATTCTTGAGACTTATCTCTTTTAAAACTTCAATTTCCTGTTGAAGAATTACTTCTGCAGACCAACAGATTTTCTGTCTAGTCTTCATAACATTTTAATGGTATTACAATAATTAATGGTTGGACTAGATGATCTTCAAGGTCTTTTTCAACTTAGATGATGCTGTGATTCTGTAATAAAAGAAAGGTACTTTAATAACAAACAGAAGGGAAAAAAACACTTTTACCTTTGATAGAGGGAAATATATGTCATGATTAGAGTTTTTACCTCCCTGCTAGTATGCAGTAGCGACATTATCGCCCCTTAATAAGGTGGTAAAAAGTGAAAAATCAGGGTTTGGTTTGACTCCTAAAATGGAGCAGGTATGTGTGGTGGGAGATGTGGGCTTCCTTTATCCACACAGTAACATCGTGTTTCTTGTCAAGGAAAGTAATGAGAAAGAGATGATCTTTAGAGGAGGAATGAGATTTCAATCAGTCAGTTCTGTTCACTGCCCTAGCTGTCAAAATAGCACACACATAATTTGGGACAAGCTAAAATGTGCTCTATAAAGCAGATACAAAGGAGCTGGGGTTATTACAGGAAAAGCCTCTTAGAGACCAAAGGCTCAAAATATTTAGCATATCAGGGTTCATTTATTCCATTCTTCATGGGAAAATGATGATTTTTTAAAATGTCACTTGCTTGTTTTTCTTAAATGATTACCTATAGTACTTAAAAGAAGAAAAGAAAAAAAACCCCTCAGTTTCACTGATCTGCTAAGACACCAGGAAGAAACACAGGTCAGTTCTTCACTTCATGTAGCCTAAAACATTTTTTGAATTAAGAACAGAGGAAGTAGTAATTAAAATGTAATTAAAATAAATATTAATTAATTTAATTAAAGTTTATTCTCTTTTTGATTTAATATTATAGTTTTCCCAGCTATCTCTTTCAGTACTCTTTCTGTTTTCTCTGTGTCGGAGTTTTAAAAAGACACAGTAAACTCACTATGAAGACAAATGAGGAAAATGTAATCTTATATAATGTATTGAAATTATAACATGCCTACATAGACACAAGTAAAAGATATTTTACAGAGATTCTATAAATAAAAGAGCCTGTATAGGTTCATTAGCCTGTGATGTATCCCTCATCAGAACAAATGTTAACCTTCACAAGAATGTTAGAAACATAGATGTTCCACTCCCTTAATAATTCACTGCACATTATTTTAATAAAGTTTCTAATAAGAGTTCACATTTACCTTATGTAAAATTACCACAGAGAGTTATGACAAGCATAACCACATATGCTTGTGGCATTTTTAGAAAATAAGACTGTTTTCTGTGTGGTCTGATGTAAGAATAACTAACAAGAAATAATACACAAGGAATATTTAGAAACCTGTTGTTCTCCAGTGGAAACAGATCCAGACACCTTTGTGTATGTGGGCTTTGAGTATTTTTTTTTAGAAGCAAGTATGCTTCCAGATTTTAAGTTGCTACTATTTTTATCCTAAGATCAAATTTTAAACCTTGGAGAAGTAATTAAAAGTATAGTTACCTAATAATCAACAATGTTTCTGTAGTTTACAAAAAGTGTATTATGATTTCTCTAAAAAGAATAAGAAGTTAAAGTATCAGAATTTAACAAAAGAGATTTTTTTTTAATTTTTCATTGTGTCTGAGATAACACTTTTTTTTTTGTTTTGAAATATTGATGGTCCTGCTGAATTTCAATAGTAACTAGTAAAAAAAATAGGATTTAAACCTATAGTGTTCATAAAATGATTTAACATGAATCCTGAGTTGAAACAAATTTTTAGATTCAAGCAGAAAAGACATGACAGTGAAAACAAGCATCTCTTGATGATTCTGTGCCCTTAACTATGATATAGGGCTCATAAAAGTAATTTTACAGTCATTTTTTTAAAAAAGAGATTATTTTGAGCAGTTTTACTTCATTTTCACCAAGTTTTGTAAAAAATTCAATGCATAGACTAAAGAATAAAGGAATAGGCAAATTAGAGTTTTCCAGCTTTGCAAACATTTACTTGACTGAATTTCTCTGTGTGCAAAATTATTTGTCTTCTCATTTCTATGCAAAAGAAAAATATCAATTCATATATAATAAACATCCCTTCCCCCCCCCCCCCCCCAACCAAACCCAAACCTTCAGAATTTCAGCCTGTCCTCACAGGGGAGGTGCTCCAGCCCCGTGATCATCCTTGTGGCCTCCTCTGGACCTGCTTGAGCAGGTCCGTGTCCTTCTGATGTTGGTGCCCCCACAGCTGAACACAGCACTGCAGGGGGGGTCTCACGGAGCAGAGTAGAGGGGGAGAATTACCTCCCTCGAGGTGTCAGCCACACTTCTCTTTATGCAGCCCATACTGTAACATGCCTGATCTCATTTTTATATCCAGCATTTAATATTTAGATATTACTTTAAGGGCTATAACATTTGTCCATTTAACAGAAGTTCGAAATTTCTCATCTCTGAATTCCTTCAAAATGATCCTTTTAGCCACAAGCCATACATTTAATCTCATTATAGATAATGAGCTTTCTTCAATCTTCAAGGTAGACATGAAAATAAAGGATAGCATAAATTTAAAAGAAGATGTGAAAGAGAAATCCTTTCAGAGAGAACAACGGCTGGTCAGCTAGGAAATAAACAGACAAACCCCAGAACTCCGAGATGATCTTTGCAGTAGCCTTTTACAGAGTATCTGGGGCAGCTAGTTTCTGTAGACAAGATTTTCAGGTGTACATCAGTAATCAAACCTCAGCATTTTGTATACATCTTTTTTTCTTCTAGCATTGTATTTTGCCAAAGTGATTAACTTTTGAAGTGAACTAAGATGAGCTACAGTAAGACAACTATGCATTTGAAGTAAGGAGCCATTGTACTCCTTGGCTTGTACTCCTATGACTCATGTGATGTGACCTGGCAGAACTGTAAATAAAATACAAATGCAATAGGAAAGAAAACACTGGGAAAGATTTTGGTTAAAAATGCAGGATGAATTAATAGTCATGTTGAATATAATTGAAAGTTTTTTCTCTTTATGTCAGTGGGTCCAGGATTTATTCTGGATATATACTGGCATGAACATCCTTTAGTCACTAATACTATTTGATAAGAGTGAGATGCTATTTCGTATGTACTATGTTGCTATTTTGCATGTAATATGTGAAGAGTGAAGTGTATCACAAGCACAAAGCAATGGAGAAACTGACTCAACTTTCCCCAGGTTTTAAACACAGAGAAGAAAGAGGGTTATTTGGTCTTGGTGGAATGAGAACAATATGACAATATGTTCAGAATTAATCTTTTTTTTTTTTTTCACAGTAGAAAAGATAAAAACAAAATAAAATATTTATGCAATATCTAAACATCATTCTTTCATGGCTAGAGTACAGAAGTAGTGCTCCAGAAGTGATGCTTTCCTGCATGACCTGGAAAGTACAGAGGCAAGCTATTGCCAGAGTGGAGCTGTAAAGTACAGCACCCTGAAATCATCCCTTGAAAGTTAATCATACATGTTGTTAAACCAAACTGACACTGCAAACAGTAGGGAAGGACGGTCAGCACCTCATCCTAAAGGCAGTCTTTCCTTGGCTTGTTTTATGGTACCAGGCCCATTTACAAACTGAACATCGATCCTCCTGACTATACTGGCTCTAGCTTTGAACCAATTGTTGTATATTCCAGTTTCATTATTTTAGCTCTAACAAGAATTTCAGTCACTGTAATTAATTGTTGCTGAACAATCACAGAGAGCAATCTTTGATTTACACTACAACCTTCTCTCTCCTCCTGACTATCCAATTTCTAATGGGTCTGTAGCAAAAAACTTCCACAAATGTGAAAGTAAGCACTTTACTTCGTATAAACTGAAATGATTGGATGGAAGTGAAACATGCTGTTGATGAGCAACCAATTTTTATGTAATTGCTCATCTGTATGGCCTCAGGTCGTTCAGAAAATAGTTCTGAAAACTAACAAATAGCTACTGTTACAATATAATCAGGTTAGGTAAAAGCAATTACTAACCTAAAATTTTGCTTCATGTAAACAAAACATTTCTGCTTTGCTGTTACTTTTTCTGTATGTTGACGAGGTAGAGCTCCTGTAAAGAAAAGAACAGAAGGTGAAAACATTAACCAGAGCAATAGTTCCTCTCAAGGAAAAGAAGCTTCCCTCTGAAAATGTTACTTCCACTGAGCAAGAACCATCAAACACGTGCTCTGCAAAACAACAATTTGCACTGCATTTGATTTAACTGAACCAGAAATTTAAGAGAGTCCTAACTCTGTAAGGATGGTAATGTGAAATTGACAGTTGTCTTCAACTTGTGCTCTATCATTAACCAAAAATAAAAGAAAAATTCCATTCCAGACAAGATTGACCAAGCATTGCAAGTTGGAGTAAAGAGGATAGATGTTTTAACATAACCCTGACTATGTCTCAAATGTGAAAAAAATAATAGCAATTGTTACAAATTTTTATCCATTTTTTTTTTTGTCTACACTGTTGTTTCTTATTCTATGAGGTTTATTGGAAGTCATGAGATAATACATTTTACTGAAAATAAAAAAAAAGATTAAATAAGAACACAAAATCAGGTCCCAGGATAGCTCTTTTCTCATCAAGGTCATCATCTCTACAACGTTTGGTAAGACTGAGTTTTAGTTAAAATGCTTAAATTAAAATCAGTTGCTGAACATAGTGTCGGTAGATAGTTACTGTCATGTACTATAGATTAAGCGAAGTCTTGCACAACTGCAACTGTAAAATCTTTTACTTCTTTTCTGTGTAGACAGCATCATATGGGAGAAACTAATAAAAGAAGGTGCAGAGAAAATTATCACTTATGTCTGCTTCCATGTACCTAAATAAGGGGTTTGATTGCAAGGGCTGCTGAGTATTGCAGTCCCCATGTTTGTCAATAATAATCACAGATACTCAGCACATTTTAAAATAGAGCTACTTGTATAGATGCCTGGTTCCAAATGCCTCACTGTACTCGGCCAAGTTTAAAATTGATCTGCTCAGCTTCGTCTATTCCCAACAAGAAAAGTTTTCACAGTTTGGAATTAAAAGCTACTCGAGTCACTAATATGGTACTTGGCCAATTAAATCTTTTGTGCATTTTAAAAGTTAATGAATTCACCCTGGAAAAGTAATATTAATTATTTCCTTTTCATTAATTTCTGTCTGCTATTATTCTGTGAAAAAGTTCACTCCCTCAAATAAGGATCATGAAAAAAAATATTCCACTGGTCAGCTGCTTTTCTGAAAACAGTTGAGACGGATGTTTCTCAAAGGCATGCTTTTGTGGCAAATCAGAGGTCTTAAAAGGGTTTTAGATCAAAATGTAACCTGACCACAAATGTAATTTCTGGCCTGTATGGGATGGTCAGGTCACACCTGGAACCGATTCATCAAGGTGAGGCTGAGCTGTGTGATGATCGCCTACGCTGCTTCTGAAAGGAAGACACACACACAAATTACCAAACTGTTTTTACTTGTAAGTGGTCGGTTCGGACTCTTGGAAAATATGTACATCTCCCAGATATAACCAAACCATATTTATGCAAATTCACAATTTGCTAACCAAAACAAATTAAGAAGTCACCTGATTTTCTTGCTTTAGTTGATGAATGCTATCCAACCACCTCCATCAGATATTAATTTCCTTTGATAAATACAAATGTGATAATCTTCCAAACTGCTGTTTTGGCCATACTCACCATTATCACAGAAGCAAACATGGATGTCTGCATTTTTTGAGGACTGGATGCAGACAGACATTGATCTGTAACTACCTTTAAATTTCATTGAATATTCCCTGGCTAAACTAATGATAGTTTGGATTTTTTGCTTTGTTTTCTTTTGTTTTTCCTCTCAGTTATACAAGATAGGAATATGGCTCATCTTATTTCTCAGGGAAAGAATATGCTTCCAAAATGTTGAAGACAGTTTTCTGAAAAATAGTTTCCACCTGTTTAGGATTAATTATATGGTATCTAAAACCAACACATATTTGATGATGCAAACCCAAGGTCTTAACAATGCAGGAACACAGACAAAATGGAGGATCCAAATCAATCTGCATTATCTTTTAAAATAATGAAAGGGAATTCTTGAAAAAATATTTCCCCAGACCAGTATTTTGACTCACCAAAGGTTAAAGATCTTCCATCCCCCTTACAACCTTAAAATTTACATGATGATGGTTGAGAGGTCAATATAACAAAAGAACAAACCATGTTTTTTCTGCCAGATGTGCTAGAGCCAGCTTAAAGTGAGGATGAAAAGAGAGGAAAAGGCCAGGCTGAAGTAAGGGCTCAGGGCAGCGGGGCAGAAGAAGTGAAAGATTATATTCATATATTCATATCTGTACATATTCATATACAGAGTTTGAGTTGATGTCAAAAATAGTTCTTCCTTATGTTGTTTTTGTGATAAAATATTTCATTTAGAAAGATTAATTCAGTAAGTTTAGTCCTTATCTACAACTTCCTTTTACTTCTGTAATCAACAGCTTCTTTCATGTTGCTGCATCTGAGTCTGCTCTTTTTTTTTTTGTTTGTTGTTGATTTTCATGTGGACATGGTGTCCTTGTTTAAATCTTTTGTTAGTAATCTTTTAATTTCAGCAGTGACTGCTGATGGCCTTTACAGTTGCGAATGCAGAATTTATGTCCAGTGCATAAATCTAAAACCAGTGTTGACTCATTAAGCTCATGCTCTGGAAGGGCTTTCCATGACCTTAATTCAGGAGCACTTTCAAGAGTTTTCTAAAATGTTTTCCAGGCTACATAGGGTTGCCTGAATCAGTACAAGAGCCATGTGATGTGAAAGATATTTAGTACCATTACTTCCTCTGTTGTCCACTTAACTCCTTAGAGGATCTATATACAGTTTGTAAGGTCTGAAGATCTCTCTTCATGTTGGATAACACATAACAAATGTGCACAATAGCTGTTCTTGGTTTTATACAAATGTAATCTGCAGGAGTTTCTGCCACAAATCCACTGGAAGAAATTTTGGCTTTGCAAGGTGCTGATCTCATCCGGATCTCAGAGAACAAATGGTGATTTTCTTCACCAGCCTGCTTGGTCCCAAATGATAACTGGATATGGCTTTCAGCCTCCCCTATGGATGGATAGTCCAAGATGGTAAGCACACAGTAAACAGCAGTCATTCATTAACCTCTGCAGTACTCTATTCAAAGGGAAGTACATTTAGAAAGTGGGTGGCTATCATCCAAACATATTTTTCATCACTGAATTTCAGAAGAGACAATCAGGAGGAAATCTCTTAATGAAGACTTTTATTGCTTGTAGAAGCAGATTTGTTAGCTATCTGGAAAAGGTGGTAGAACCCCACATGAGAGAGCCAGCTGGAACTTTTTTATGTTCCTCAAATACTTGAATATGCTCAGAAATGCTCAGATAGAAAAAAATTGCAAATACTGCAAGTACAAGATAGATGCTGTTGCCTTTTTTTTTTTTTTTTTTTTTTTTTTTTTAAATTGCAGTGTGCTGTCAGTGGCTTTTCTAAAAATAACATAGCTCTTTTGCTGGGAAAACAAAGCTTGGCTGGTTAATGGATTTGCACCTGCTTGTTTAAGTGCTGACACCCTTGACACATGAGCTATGAATCCCATGTGCTGGAGTGACAGAGCACAGGGGGAAAGATGAGCTTAAGCTAGTGAAGGCTGTGGGATGCTGGTGACATAGCTGTGTGACCACCTTACATTTATTATAGACATGCTAATTAGACATCACGTGTGTTCCTGGGATATTGGTACATGTTCACCACCAGATCTCTGAATTATATCACTGGAATTTGAGTTTTTAATGTATCTTGCTCACAGATCCAAGTAATGTGATTATTTTATCTTCTCAGTCTTTAAACCCACATAAATTCCCACTTTGAATAATACATTTAGGGCATCATTTCAGAAATAGCAATCACTGGCTGATGTCATCAGCTGACCGAATTTCAAAGTTCTTTGCTACATTAACTGATCACTTTCCAAATGAGAGTAGAACTGTATCTACCAAATTTATATTAATGTTTGTTAAGACAGGTTATGATTGCTCTGCCATTTAAAAGATATATCCAAAATTTAGCATAAAAGTATGCCTTTGTTAATAATTAACTTTGTAGTCAATTATTCGTTCAGCTGCAGGTAAGCCTCTTCTGTTGTAAAAAGCAGCATTCTATATTTCAAACCTTTCCATACAATATAATAAATAAAATGAGTAAAAAATAATTTTCTGAGAACAAAGGTCAGTAGACCATAAGATGGATGAGCTTTATTTGATAAAATATAATCTCAAGTGTCTAAAAGAATGCATGGGTGTGTGTCAAACTCAGTGTCTTGTTCTACAAACAGAAAAAAAGACAGAAGAAAAACATTTCATTTAGAAAATGCAAAATTGGTTTTGCTTTTGCCAATTTTAAGCTAAATTCACCATAAGTGTCTTAAAATTCAAGCTAGATCTAAAAAAAATATATGACACCCAATACATTATGTAAGTTTTTTGAACTGACCAAATTAAATATTTCATTTCTCTCTCTTCCTCACCCTTTCCTCCCCCTTACTCCTGCCCTAATTTTTTGTTTGACTTGAAGACAAATTTTGTCCCTAATATTTCTTGGTTTTGCGCATTTTTGAACTCCCATTTCTAACAACACATCATTTTACTGCAGACTGATTTTTCTTAATTTTTTTAGATTCAGATTTTTTTTTAGATTGCCTTTGATTTTAATATAAAGAAAAAGAAAATAAAAGGAATACAAGCCTGTTGTTTGATAGAAGAATGTATTTTTATTTAGAAGATTAAACACATCTTAAATGATATTGAAATATCTTGAGAGAAACCAAAGCAAACTGTAAACAGTGGTAATTCAAATTCTTATTAACATGAAGAGGTGGTTTATTCACTGAATAAGAGAGAACAAATGGTAGAAAACTTTAGTAGTTTTCTTAACATGAAAAGAATAATTTGTGAAGTGCTATGAATTCTACAACAACAGAAGAAAGACCTGATACCTAGATTAATAAAAAATCTCTTCAATGGGTCTTTTATCTGGGCAAGGAAGCTTTTATTCTGGGTCAATACCTGTCACCTGTATAATGCTTAAGCAGCCCTGGTAGGTACTTTCTTTTACATGGTGGTAACTTGTTTAATAGCCACTTCTAGGTTGTGAGAATGGTTGTTGGCTATTTTCAGGGTTGTTAGGAAAAGATTAGAGCCAGCTGAAATACACAGCTGCCTGAAGCAGAAGATGATCCACAAGCACCTGTCAGTGCACAGTTGATGACAGTATTGGAGGAAAAAGATGTGAAGAAACAAGATCAATAGTCCACAGGTAAGTGTGCTTGCAGTCCAGAAGTCAGAAAAATCCATACAATAAAGGCTGGAATGCTTTTCTACTAAGATCCTACAACACACAAAGCTTGTGTACAGAAAGCTTCCAAACTAATCTGAATTTAGAAACCTTTGGAACAACCTCTAGGAGTTAACAAAGTCACCCTCAAATAACTGAATATCTTAGGAAGAGGTGGTCTTAGTTATTTTAGCATTACTCTTGTTGTTCTATATCTTGAGCAGATTGACATGTCATCCTGAAAAAGAAAATCCAATTTATTGCAAACTATGCTGTTTCCTCTATGTAAAATCTATTACTGTTAAATGAAAGAAGAATTTTTACATTAAATTATTTCAGTAACTACATAAATGTGTTATAAGAAGGAATCAGAGTATTAACTGGCTCTTGACATGGCTTAACTCATTTCTTTTTACCAGCCAGATGGATATCAACCGTTTGTTAGCTGATACCTTTACAACTAGTAGGAAAATCAAACAAGCCATCTGGGAGGATGTAATTTCAAAAAGCTGCCACAATGTCCAAGCTATTCCACCTCGTATATATTAAAACCATTTATTCTTAATTTAATCGAATCCCAACTACAATGAATTCTTTGTTTTGTTTTGTCTTTTTTTTTTTTTCTTTTTTTCTGGAGTAACTCCGTAACTACTAGGAAGAGTCAGTGGATGCAAACTAGTTGTAAACATATGGATCGGTATGAGGGAAAAAAAAAAGCAGGAAAAGAATCTGTGTCTGCCACTTGTTTAAACATGCCAGAAGTGAAAGAACACAAGAACATTCAGAATCCTTTCTTGAGCAAAAATATGATGGGATACACCTAAAATACATCAACTGAATCTTTCTGTTGTTGCCCAGAATCCCATGGAATAAGATAAAAACCTATAGGGAAACCTATAAAAAAGCTGTGGAGTAATCTGTCCCATATTAGACCTCAGCCTGACCTCTGAAAAAGACTGGCTAAAGTCTTGAAGCTTGGAGTGAATTGATGGTTAAAAACTGAAAAGGGAGATGAAGTAATGAATATAGGTCAAACCTGTCAGAGATGGCTCCTCATCCAAAGAAAGATAATCCCTTTAGTTTAAATGCTTCTGTTTGGCATTCAACTATGATAAAAAAACACAAACAAACAAAAAAAAACCCCAAAGATGTCAATCTGCATGATTTTTATATGTACTTAACATAGTCAAGGATAATCTATCCAGCTGCAATCCATCCATGTGCCTTCTTAGGATCCATATCACCAGACTTTAGCACATGGACATCTTCTAAGTCTGTGGCTAGTGGCATTGCAGTTACTGACGCTGCCCAGACACATACAGTAAAATATACATCTCCATTCTTAATAATATTGTAACAACACCCAGTAACAGGATACAAATATAGTTTAATAATAGAATAGTTGAATTACCTGAGTATTCTGGCAAGACATTAGTTTGGTTTTCTTACAAAGATAACACTAAAACCTGCATTTGGGAAATGAACTGACAGGCCAATTCTTCTGAATCACAGTAAATTTGTATGGGCACACTTTCAGTCTTGACTGGAAAAAAACCCCTCCTCTGATTAGTAATCATGATGGGTATTTTTAAAGGTCAATAAAGTGGGAAATAGAATTGAATTTAACTTATTTGGAGTAAGTATTAATTTGTGCAAACAGTAAAATCAGTATCAGTACATGTTAAATATAGAACATTTTTATTTTATTTTCAGCTCAGGTTATAAATCACTCTAAATGGAATGAACATGATATATGATTTCACTTCACTGCTGCATTATTTAAAGTTAAACAGCAAGAAAGTTTATCCTGAAATCTGAAAAGGAAGAAAAGACAAATTGCTAAGTTCAAACCTTGTTTTCACTGCTGACAGTTAAATGATGATAGCAGCTTATGATTTTTCAATGTAAATTCTGATTAAAGAAATGCTATTTTGGTTCTACACCATTGTTGGAAATCAAAGTCAATTGTACCCTTCACCTGATTAATTATGTAGTTTAAAATCTTCTACTGCCCTTTCCACCCACAGGCCTCAGTACTGGTGCAACCAACTAATTGTTTTGTCCATGAGGATGTAGTTTGTGTAGGGTTTTCAGAACATATGGTAAATTGAGGGAAAGATCTTCCAAGGTTGACTATGAAGTCTTCCTTCTCCAGTTGTTCCTGTTTTTTTGGTCACATGCATTTACATAATTTAAAAAAAAATATATTTTTTTTCTTAGTGTGCCCTTACTTTTGTTCAGTCGGTGACTGCTTCTCAAAAATTTCAATAAGCACATATACTAGAACTTCCCAGGGAAACAATTACCCTTTTTTCTCCAATCGTTTCTTAATCAATACATGTTACCTTATAATCTTATTCATGGAAGGGTGTTATAACGATATAAAAAAAAAATATAGCTGTAATCTTGTATAGTAAATCAAAGATGAACAGTGAAATCCTCAAATATGTTTCCTATTTAGAACTGCTCAACTGTATACATTGCCTATAAATATAATAAAACCAAGATATTTTCGCTCATGTCATTATGAAATTATGAAGTTTGTTAAGGTCACATGTCTAATGCCTAAGATCTTTACCTCTTGTAAATTTTCATGCCAATGGACAGTGATTAAAAAAAAGTATCTGTAGAATCCTTCCAGGGTTTGAAAATTTAGAAATGTATTCCATTATCATGCAGCTTCCTTAGTGATATATTTTCTGGAAGTGTCCATGAAGATTTGCTTTCTATCCATAAAGGTTTAAAGATTTTTATGAAAATTTTCAAGAATTTTACAGATAATTAAATTTTAAAGCAAATTTCTGCCCCCTACCACCCCTTGAGAGACAATGATCAAGCTGACGTTGTGTTTTCAACATGTCTGAGTAGCCCCTGGGTGTTCAGGTCATATAGAACTCTTAAAAGTAAACCCCTTTTGATAATTACCCCTTAAGAAGTTAGGAAAATGGAATAAAATTTTAGTCCTTGCTTAAACAAGAGTCTTTTTTTTATAAAACAGATAATTAGTGGTAACTTTCCAAAACACTATCATTTCCTAATTTCTTTTACACTAGACTCTGTCAGTGTTTTGTAACTCTTGATACTAATTTGGATGTAGTATTTAGACAAATCTCTTTTGAGGTGATTAGTAACAAAAGTGGTAAAATTATTCTTGTTTTTTGGGTTTTCGATTGGTTTTTGTTTGTTGGTTTGGTTTTTTTTTTTTAATATTTTTCTGTGCTGCTATTGCATTTATCCAGCCAGTTAATATCTACCTGGATGACTTACTTGAGCTTCTTAGTGTTTCAGTGCTAAAGGAGGTTTCTCAGAAGCTTTCAATGGTCTTTTATATATGAATAGTGGCAGTGAAATACCTATGAAGAATTTATTTTTGTCTTTCACTGCTTTCAAATTAAGTATCAGCAGCCTCCAACACACCCAGCAGGCTTGTTTCTTTTCCTGAAAATGTCACTATATTTAGGCTGTTTTTGCATGGGTCAGAGGATGTAAAGTTATGATGGAATGAGAAACCCCAGAATAATAGAGAAGGCCCTGTTAATCTCTTACAGTTTAATAGGTATTCATTCACCAGCTAAGGTCCTTATTCAAAATAATTAAGCACATCCTTAGTTAGAAACCCAATAATATATACTTAAATAATATACTCTGGCATGCATACAGGTGATGTACCAATTTCTAAAAACAACTAGCTTCCTCGGGCTTCTAATAAAACCTTATGTCATCATATTCAATCTAGAGCTATTTGGATCGGAGTGTATTGTCTGCTGTAAAAAGAAAACAAAATAAACCAAACCAAAACAATTACAAACCAAAACAAGACCATTAGAAGTTAATATTTTCCCATAAATAATACACTATAAATTTGGTAGTGCAGGTTAAAGTATGGAAGTATATTAAATATGAATGTTCTCCACTGCAAGAGAAAGCTGAGTAGAGATATCAATTAATCATTTTGTTTTCAATAGTTAGTTGAATGCGATTGCTTAAGTAAACATTTCTCCATCAGTTCTACACTGGCAGCAGTGTTAAGGGATTTCAGGGTTGCAGTGAAGTGTTAATTAAGCCTACACGTCTCACTGACCCCAAAAAGTACAGTGACTGATGTAACAGGGGTGGATATTTTCATCTTTGAGATAAGCATTTTAAGAGAAAGCAACTACTACAAAAATGAACAGCTTCAAAAGGAAGGGTACATTACTTCCCTTCATTTTGGAGAATTCTTTGGGGGAAGAAAGAGCTGTGTCCTTCTGGCAATGCCTTTTTATCCTAAAGAGGCCAATAATTGCTGGACTAATGTGTAGGACACAGCTCTGCAGTTTGATGTGCTCTAAGGACGCTGCCTGGGTCAAATACAACCTCTCCCTCCTCCAATGATATGGTGAGGAGAAGGGCTTGTTTTTCACCCAGATTAGGTTTAAAAATTAATGTTGAACTGTTTCATATCAAGACCAAAGTCCTTTAGACGTTCTCCATTCCATCCAGCACCCCAAAACTATACTATTGTTCAGATTATTATAAGGAAGGAAAGAGTGTTGATAGCTGCTGAGCCAGGTTTCCTAGGAATGTGATCTTTGCTCCCCAAAACCTGGGCGGATTCACACAAAATTTAAGCCCTTGAATTCCTGTTCTTTTGTTCTGGTACCAAGCTGGTGTCTCCAGTGACTACAGACATTGATTCAACTGGGTATTGAAGCTTAAAAAAATTAATACTTTTATTTTTCTCTGGACAGATTTCTGGACTTGAACTTAAAAACATATGTCCTCAAAGATGTGATGACTCCCTAGTGGCCTGTTATTGTAAAATGTTCATTCTTTTCATTCTTGCATACTCTCTTCCTTACTCTCACCCCATGTTTTAAACACAATATTTTATACAATATACAATACTGTATACAATATATAATATTATAATAATAAAATCCAGATTTACCTGAACTAATGTCCTGGACAACAGATTTTTAGATTTATTATTTTATAGTGTTATTGCAGTGATTTTCTAAACGTATCAGAGAGGATGTTGCCTAAGGCATGTTTCAGCTGAATGGCCAACCTTTCTTATCAAGCAGTGTGACTGAAAGGACAAGAAATGTAAAGCTGCAAAGCGCTGAATAATTACAATCCCATCGGGGAGGCTGTTTTCACAGCTATCCAACCACCCATGTAGCCATTTAGATGTTAAATTACACTTCATAAAAACCTTTGCAAAAATTGTTACAATAGCTATACAAAAAACCCCATTTGTTGAACTTCATCATTAGCACTGTATCATAAATGTTACAAGAAAAGAGAGAGCTGATCAGCGTGGGCAGCATGTTGGACAGTTCTTGAGCTTTTGCTTCCTGTCCTAACTGGGAAAGTAGACTCAAAAGTTAATGTCTAGCCCAGGGTCTCAGCATTATTAGCAGTGCAAATTTGCTTTTGCTCATACAAGAACTGACGTGCCTCTAGCTGTCTGAAGTTCCACATTAAGTCCCTAAAAAACCCCGAATATTCTTTCTGCTGTTTTTTAAGTTCCACATTTCCAAATAATTTAAAATCTATTTTCTGTGTATCTGTCTGTGTGGTGGGGGGCTGGAGTGTGCACTGTCTGTAAGGGTTGTGTCCATTACAGTAACTGTACAACCTCTAATGTGATGTGTGAGTGCAAGATGCTGACGTGAATCAGAGCTTGTCTAGGTGATACGAGAACATACATGACCCCTGGTTTCTGCGTTCCTGCAGCAAGCAAGCAACATGTCCCATGTACATCAGAAACCACCACCACTGCAGGGAGCACCACTCACAGTGTCGGTGTAATTCTGGTGGGATGTAGTGTGTGGTGAGGTGTCAACACAGGAATTTGTCAGGAATCTGGTTTCAGAATCATGTGAGACTGGCCCGAGACAGCAAATACAGTTATTTGTCCTAAATATGTCTTTGGCTCTACTCAGAATACTCTTGTCACTCACAAAGTAACCTGAAATGACATGTAGATTAATGTCTCTGTTTTGACCTTTCTTCTAATAGAGTTAATGGCCCATTACTTCTATTGCTTATTTGTATCAGGCCAAATCTGGACTAAAATAACTTTTCCAAACACCCTGCTAATGTGCAAGCCATAGTTGCAGCTTGATAAATGCCACTGTATTGATGAAATTGAACCTTAATGTAATGATGGTCCAGAGGGGGTTTTTGTCTATGTTTTGTTTTTCCTTTGTTTTTTTTTCCTTACTTTTTTAGTCTGTTTGTTTCAGGTCGGCAAGATTATTACATGAGAGAACCTGGATTGTGGTTTGGTACCAGCTGAACAAAATGCATGGCACAAGTCATTTGAAATGGGGAAATTGAAACATGGTTATTCACTCATTCTCTGAGTTCCTTGTGCCTGCTTCTGTTATTAGTTAACCTCTTTCTGACTAAAATGACTTCTAAGCAAGCATATAAGCTTTTCATTAAAATAATTCAGACAGTATTCCCAGAATTCAGGAGCTGAGGTGTGATCCAAGATTTGTTAATTTGAGAGGAAAACTCACTTTGATTAAAGCAGATTTTAAATAAAACCTGAAAATAGTTCCTAAGCAAATCAAAACATGTAAGTATGAAATACATTTGATCCAGGGTACTATAAACAGGGAAGTATCTTGTGATTATTCTTAGTAAAGAAAAAAAAAAAAATTGGTACTGCATATAACTATACTTAATAAAGCTAGACCATGCTCATCTACCTAAACTGGTTCACACCAGTTTCCACATCTAAGGGCTATATCTTTAATAATTTTTGGATATTTTATGAAATTAAATTACATGGTTAGACACCTGATATACCTCAGGCTATTAAATTGCAGAGAGGAACTCATATGCAAGACCATTCATCCTATTTACTGTGCTTATATAGGAAATACCACAGAAAATGTGTACAGAAGATTTTATTTTAAGTTCCTTAGATACCAGCATTTTGCCTGGGGTCTGTATAACATTGCTGTGTAGTAAGTGTTACTTCACACAGTGGGGCTCAAAGGGGGTTCTGGATCACCAGCAGCCAGTCAGGGTCTGATGGCTTGGTGTTCACAGCCATTATTTGGGAAAACTGAGTGTGGAGAAATGAGGATATAGGCAAGAGTGTTATGCTTAGGGACTTGTACACGTAGATCCAAAATCTGAGACATAGAGTTTTTCTTTATGTTTTATGTATTTCTGAGACATTTTTGTTACAGTATCTTGGTTTTTGTAACAAACAATTCCTATCCAAACACGCTTTTCACTAATCTCCACAGCTGTTTGGTTTTGGTATTCAACACGGATGATTTAGATCCTTATAAACAAATGGCATTTTAACTAGTAAAGGGAACAGTAGCAGAAAAGGGTAAAGCTTGTGAAAAAGTTGGTTCTGCTTATTTTTCTAAAGCATCAGTATTGTTTGAAGGCAGACTGTCAAAACTCCTATGGTCCAGAATATATATGAAACTATTATCACTTAGTGTCTATCACTAGAGCAAATTATGACTGACACAATTTTTATCCTGTTAATTGTATCAAAAGGTGATGCTACCAACCTGATTGCTTTTGAATATGTGTAAGTTATTATTCAAAATAACTGGAAGAAAACAGCACCAAATCCTGTTGCAGGTATCAAAACTATGTGTTTTCCTTTCTTGACTAAACAGCATTTCTCCTTCTGAAATGCACATGGGTGGACATTGAAACTAGAAAAAAACCCTGAAAATGAAACTCATTTTCTCTACTTAGTGACTAAGTCTCTAAATAACCCAGAAATTCTGTTGTTATGCTGGAAGAAAGGAATTGGCATTTCTACCAGATAGGATTTTCTCTGCTTTGTGGAAACCTCACAGTGCAGGTCAGTGCAAGAACTTGGGATGACCTCTTTGAAGATATCTGGGAGGTAGAGTGTCAGTGAGGATGTCTGGGAATGGCAAGAGAATTTGGCATTTGGTGTTTTCAATGTCAAAGGCTTTGTACTTTGAACTCACTAGCAAATCTAAATAAGACAGTACCTGAAGTCATTCAAGAGCTAGAAAATCTTACAGGATGGGTGACAGTCACATGAATGACAGTCACTGGGTAAATGCTGTAAATGCAATACAAGGATAAATCCCTCTGGGAGGCTCTCAGTGGTCTGTACCGGAGCAGCATCGCTGAACTTCAGTGCTAATGGCACCCTCAGGCAGCAGGCAGGCAGACCCAGATGCAGGCAGAAGGTCATCCCCTCAAGGGGGCTTGGAGAGGTGGGGATGGATAGAAACCCACCACAGGGTGACCAAAGGCAATGTCACAGCATGCCCTGGGTAGGAGAAGGTGTCCTGAAGGTGCACAGCCAGGGGTGGGAAGGCAGATGTGCTGGAGAGGCTCTGGACCAGGGTGGGGGTGAGAAGTTGGCTGGACCCCTGCAGCAAGGCCAGCCAAGCACCTACCAGCAGGGCTGTGGGACAAGGAGCGCGGCCAGGGAGGCATGGGGAGGGGGTCCCTGGCTGTTCCCAGCACATCTCTGACTGCTTTTGCAGTCTGGCCCCCTACATTAGGGAGCAGCTGGGGTGTGTGGGGCTCCCCTATGGGGTGGGAGACAGGTGGGTGAGAGTGAGGGGGGCAGGGCTGGAGAAGAGGGCAGGGAGACAGGTGACAGCATGGGAGGCTGCTGCTGAACACCTGGTCTCTGGCCAGTGACCTTATTTCTCCTGTAGGACTTCAAATTATCTGACATTGGTTGAGGGGGAAATGCAGTGGGTCACGAGCTGTTGGGAGGATTCCTGGAGGGTGTCAGGCAGGGACCTGCTGGGTAGTAGCAAGGAGGAGCTGCTGGGGGAGATGGTAATCAGAGGCAGCCTTGGCTGTAGGGACCCTGAAGTAGTGATGATCAAGATCCAGGGGAGAGTGAGGATTAGAGAGCAGCAGAGGACAGACTCCAGACTTTAGGAAAAGAAGGAAACTTTGGCATGTGCTAAAGAAAAACTAAAGTACGGGGGGGTGGGGCATGGGGGTATATGTACAACACAAGGTTCATTGGTTCACATTTTCAAGGGCCCCAGTATGACAGCAGACATAATGCTTTTCCATGGGACAGAAATTTCAGTACATTGATAATATCAGATGACAAGTCAAATAACTTTTTATTAAGCAAAAAGCACAATCACATTATCAGTTCTGAGATGTGTACTCTTTTATTTTTCAGCACATACATCTTAAATTACACCTCCATAAAATGTTTTGCAGGAACACAGAAATTAGAGTTCAGGTACTTTATTTCTTCGTTCCCTCCTGTAGGCTGAGCTCCCTGGTTAACTTGCTTCTCCCATGACACATAGTCAGCAGGTGATTCCAATGGTGCATGACATATCTCTGTCAGGAGGTGCCTGAGGTGCATCAGAAATGGAGACAAAACTGGACATTATCACTTGAAAAAGGAGGGTACACACATACAACCCCCATAGCTGTCCTTGGTGCTTTAAGAGGGAGATGCACTATGAAGAATACTGAAAGAAAATTTGTCAGGTATAGGCAAAACACCCCCCCAAACAAACAAACAAACCTCCCAACAAAATGTTTCAGTTCAGATCAATCTGACCAATGAAAATGTTTCTCTGTTTAGTGAAATTAACAATTTTGCACAAAGAATTTCTTTTTAAATGACATTGTATTTCCTATCAATGTTTTTTAACTAGCAGTTCCCAGATGGCCTTTATTAGATACTAATTTCCTAGAAACTATTAATGAGACACTGCTAAGTCCCTTAGGTCATACTGAAAATGTTGTTGGAAATAATGGGAAACTCATTTTGGTTTTATATATGTGTATACTGAGAAGAAATATATATACCTCTAGGGACCACATGCATTCCAATTACTCTGAAATTACTCAAAATAATGATTGAAGTTGTTCTTATCTGAAGTAATTTGTCTACACATTTATGGATTGCTATACTTAACACCGATGATACACTCCAGTTCATTAATAATTTTTGAAAAATGTGGCATCAGGTCTAAGATTTCAGTGATGATGGTGAAAGTTTTGGTTTGGAAATGGGATGTTTCTTTAGTTCCTTATATATTCAGAAATCTCAGTGTTCATGAATTGGTAGCTGCAAAACTTTAATAGTTTTTGTTCATTTCTAATTTATAAGATTGCAAAATTTCCAGGGCCATAGACAGTATGTACTGTATAAATGCCATCTTGGCTTTCCTACTCTAGCAACAGTTCATAACCCATCATTTGTTCTGCCCCTAAATCAAGTCTTTCTTCAAATGTGACAGTCTTCAATTTTACGGCTCCTCCTAAGCCATTACTCCAGAGAAGGGATCAGTTGCCTTCCCTCTCCCTTTGCGAACACCACCTCCTGAAGAGCCACACCTGCCATCTGCAGGGGACGGGGCACAGAGGACACTATGGGGCAGAACCCCCCTGCCCTGGAGAGCCCTGAGCACTGGCCTGTGGGGAAGGGGGGACGCAGCTTGCCTGGGATCCCCCTCCCCTCAGTTAAACAGTCCCTTCACTCTCTGAGAACCTCCCTTAGTTATGAAGCTCTGAAACATTCACAAGAAAAAAAAACAAACAAACAAACAAAACCAGTACTAAAAGTCCATTCATTAGCTCTGTATTACTGTTGGTGATTGATGGATAGATGGGCAGTCTCATTTAATGTCTTGACTTTCTAATTAGTATAGCTATCAACAGACAAAACAAGTGTCATTATTTCTTTGCCACTCATTTGCTATGAGACACAATTTCTTTTTTTATTTTTTGTTTTGGTTGCAAATTTACCCAAACCCATGACATTGTCCCGACTTCAGTAAAGATGTGTGCACCATGAGTAGGTGTAAATGATCCCACAAGTCCAGAAAAGTGTGACTTTGTTTACGTGCTTCCATGGCAATGCTTTTAGCCTCACATCCACCCCACCCACCCCACCTCACCCCCCAACCTACAGTAGAATTTCAAAAATGACCCTTTATACCTTCTTGCAGAACAAGTGCAATCAGTGTGTCATTCAATATATAAATAAATCTCAGGAGCTAAGAGGTAATTAGAATTAGTTGATAACTAACTTGCTTATGATCATACCATTTATTAAAATCTTGTTCATTATACTGTTTTCTCTCTACCAGGAGAAAACCAGAAAACAGACAGTGCAGTAGCTGTGTTTTGCAATTATCGTGCATAAGAATAGTCTTAAATAACTGAAATAATGGTCTTGCTATCAATATCATTACACTGGATCTGTGTTGGTCACAGCTGCCTGCCTAGTAAAATTAGGTAAATCTCATTTCACATTTGTATATACCAATATTTTGATAAACTACTAAGCTTTTGCTACCAGCTGGCTCTTACAGTCAGGCAAGGTGGTTCATTTGGGATATTTCTTAGCTCTGCCTTGATCTGTAGTCATGCAAGTAATTAATGTGCAAACTACTAAATCCTGATATAGCTAAAATATTTTAATAAGCTTGGTTTGAAGCAACTGAGAGTCAATTAAAGCATCTTATTTTGTCACAGATTTAGAAAACTACACGTGCCTCCATCCTACTCGCTACAGAAACACTGCTCTAACACCATACATCAATATGAGGTAGAAAACTTCTCTATAATGTTTTGGGGATTTAACAAGATGAGCAGATTCACACTGGCTATAGTTAAAATTAAATGGCATGTAAGGAGTACTTGCAACAAGAGTCTCATTACAGCCCCTTTTCTGAAACAGTCAATAAAGCTTTCCCCATCTTCCTGTTCTAAGAAACCTGAAAGACATTTTTTTTTTATGAGACTCTCCACCAGACAAACATGTCACAAGGAGGACTAGCATCCCAGAGGAGTTATATACCTTTGAAATTCAAACTTAGACCTCAGCCTCAAGCCCTTCCAAGGCCACTCTCCATTTCCCTAATGCCTTTTCATTTTCATGCACACAGAGATGTCAGACACTGATATGAAGACCTTTATATTTTGATTCTTCTCCAAAAATAGCCCTAGGGCAGAGTTATGTAGATTTTATTTAACCTGTCTTAATTGCTATTGGGAGAGGGGGATGTAATTTGACTGCCATTGTAACAGAAGAGGCAGCTGAGAATCAGAAAAATCTGCAGCCTGAGAGAAAAGGTGAATTGGTAAAAACAGTTTCTGTTGGATATCTCTAAATTAACTTTTCTCCATCTCAACATATGCACACAAGGAGAACGATGTAAATGAAAGCAATTGGATGACAAACATAGTAATGCTACCCTAATTTGCAAATGAAAATTGTCTGAAATGGGAAGTCAAACTGGATGCAATTAGAGCAGCCTAAACAAACAGAAACTTACTTAATGCTACGCTGATTTGTTCTTACCAGGTCTCCCAGTGATGGGTAAAATCATGACTCTGATTGTCACTGTAGCCTCAATATGACTGCTGTGCATCCTGTGTACCTCTGCATGGCCCTGCTGCCCTACAGGGTTCATTTTTTTCAAGTTCCTGACTTCTTCCTGCATGAGAAGCCATGACCTGTAACATCAGTCTAATTAGAGGAGAAGAATGAAACCGTTGTATACAGCTTGGTGCCTTCCATGGCAAACCATTAGTTTGGAATTGCTGGCTAGAATTCAGTGAAAAGAAAAAAGAAGGCTTGGGATAAGGGGGGATATTCCAGGATTTTAATACTTTCTCTTTGATAATCTACTTTTTATCCTGGTCCTCTGATGAAGTGCAAAATAAACAGTTTATGTTTGTCCTCCTCCCACTGCCACTCAGTTTTTGAAGATATAGACTGAAATTTCAATGATGTTTTTATATGTTGGAAGACTCCCAATATTCCACATATTCTCTTAAAATAACAAATTTAGAGGAAAAAAGAGAGAGACCCTACCCCTTCAGTAAAAGAAGGGATGACAGTCTAAGCTCTGTCCTCTCTTGTATCTCTTGGTACACAAGAGAGAATTTACACGAATAAACGATTATGAACACCTCCTCTCTGCAAAAGAATCTGCTAGATAAGAGAAAATCCATCTTGAACCCTTTCAGCAGCACAGCCTGCTTGGTGCATCTCCTTGTGCTCTGGCTCAGTGCGTGCGCTCTCAAACGGCCGGTGCAGCCCAGGAGCTGCTGGCAAACTGACAGCGCACCTGTAACCTACACTGGGACTGATATAACAATGCACTCAGCATGATTAGTACTCTAATATGCTTCTAATTGAATTGTTTGATAAACATTTTGATATCATTTGTTTGATAAACAAATTGATAAGCATTTTAAGGAGAAAATTACTGACACTTTGATTTTTTTGGCACAACCTCTAGATTTTCAAAGCCAAACAGTTTCTGACAGGGTCTGGGCAATTCTCTTTGCTTCAGGTCTCTCACAGTTGCTTGTACTTATCTGTTCTGCTCTCTTGAGCAGATACTGCCTCTCTGCCTCCTTGTTCTTCCTCCTCCCTTATGAGAACAAACCTAAGCACAAAGATCAAGGAAGTTAGCATATTCTTTTCTTTCTCACCCTGGTAGCTTTATGCAACTTCACTGGTGGGCCATAAGATCTTGTGTTAGGAAACGTATGAATGGAGAATTGAAAATAAGTTACATAAAAAATGTTATATAAACCAGAAGAGATCAACAGAAAATAAAAAAGTAGTTTTATTTTTTGCTCATTGCAAAGAAAGGGGATAAAGGAGCATAATTTTGGATTGACTCAATATGTGAGACAAACGTCTTCTAAGAGTCTTGTTTTTAACTCATACACCATCTTTCCTTCTTTCTTTAAAGGAGTTTAAGTTGCCAGCTGACAATAGTCTTCCAAAATGAAGAAAGATATTTCTTTTTTACCCTTTTGCAGGCAAATGCAGGAAAGCACTGACATTTCTCTAGTTTGCTTCTTCCTAAGTTGACTGAATGTCGCAAATATTACCTACTTCCTTAGTTCTCTTAATTTTTAAATGAATGTTCTTTCTAAGAAAAGTCTGAGTTATTTCTAATATATATTTTCATGAGCATTCAAGCACTATGAAAATTTTGCTGGATAAGGCTTTGCCAGAAGCCTCTGTGTGTACACTTTATTCAGGGAATAAATCTGCATATCCTCATGATATTTTTCTATTTTAACATTAGTTTTTACAGTTCTTGCGAAATGTTCACACTGAACTTACCCTCTAGAACTTGCTTCGTGCAAGGCAGTCCCACAGTATATAAATCTGTATTGAATTAGGTCTTTCCTCTGACTGATTTTCCTCTTCACTGGTTTATGAAAAAGAAATGCATCCGATGTTTTCCCGCATTATATTTAATTCTTTTCTCTTTTGTACTCAGTCCTCTCAGTTAAGTACTGGAAACATTTATGAAAACATATCAAATTGACGGTTGTGTTTCTGAGAAGAAGCATACCTTGAAAACCATAGACTGGGCATAGTTCAACGTGGTCTACTTTCAAGAGAGCAATCGTTAATATAAAAAGCACAGGACAGTTATTGAGAAACTGCAACCCAGCCTGAAGAGGCAATACAGGTCGTATGGGGATAGTGGACACATACAAATGGGTGAGAAAAACCTTTCTGGGATGCCCAAGTGATGTGACCAGTCTTGCCCTGTGTTGATGCTCTCCATGACAAAACTGTTCAAGCACCCACAAGTGTATATGAAACTCTGTCCTTTTAAATTTTTCCAGTTCTTTTCTCAACATAACTAAAAATGTATCTCAAACCCACCAATTTTTTCCAGCATGTTCTTAATTCTTTTGCACCTCTTTCTCTGTCTTTCTCTCCATTACTCTATGTATTGGGCTTAGGGCAACATACACCATCTATTTATTCAAACCATCAACATAAAGATGTACATGACTCATGATGAGCTAAGTTTATATGAGGTGGTGGGCTTGCAGGTCCTTTTTAAATTGCTAACAGTCTGTTCTCTGAAAAGAAGAAAGCTATGTAGGTGCTTTTAGTACAGTAACAGACTAGTTGAAAGCTGTACAGTGGTAATGCAATGGTACGTTGACAATGACAAAGCAGTAAAGCCTCAAGGTTGAAGCACCAGACTGAAACCTGTAGTCTAAAAGATTTTCCCCATTAGCTTGTGAAGTGACTTTTCTGGATTTCCATTTCCTCAGTGTTAAAATGTTTCTAATGGTGTTTGCCTGCTTTATAAATCACTTTCTGCAGAGGGAAGTGGCTGTGCAAGAGGTAGGAGACCTTGTTGTGGAAAGAATCCTCAAGATGCACCTGAGGATGCTTTCAGTTTGCTTGATTTTTATTTGCCTGATCCAAAGAAGATCTGTATATTACCTGCTTTATGTTTGGAAATGTACCTTTCTTCCAGGGCAGTGATTACTGTTTAAGGCATGTCATACTTGGGAACCGGTGCAGCTGCCTGATTACTGGTGTATGAGGAGTATGGAAAGAAGGACAAGTCACTGTGCAGAGGCTGTTGCTGAACCAACTCCCCTTTTAGCCTCAGATCTCTGTGATCGGCTGTTTACTCCTCATGTTAAATCATTACTGATTTAAGTCAGAGCGTTTGATGGGTGTCAACACCAGTCTGTTGCCCATTATACTATAATGGAGCTAAATATGCAAAGTCTTTTCATTATGTACATGCTAAATTCCATGTTGTATTATTCACATGACAAGTTTTCGGTTTAGTTTTCATTTTAACGTCTCAAACCATTTTCTGTCTTTATGACCTATCACATCTGTCTATTTTTTGTGTTTCCAATGATTCATAAGTACAATTACGTTAAATGCAGAATAAATAAATTTTAAAATGTGAGTAACTGACAATAATACAAAGTCAAGACCACTGTTCTGAAATGACTCATGTCAGAAGAAAAGCTTTGTGGTTTTTTTTTCCCCTGTAGCTTTAACTCAGTGTTTTGAGAGCAAGAATCACCATAATTCTCTGCATTCTTACTGTATTACCACTAAGCAAAACACACAGCTCCTTCCGAAGATAAATTGAGAAAGCTGTTCTGTAAGCGTGATGCAGCAACCTGCTCTTCTGGTGTGCAACTTGTTATTGTTCCCATTTGACCACATCCCAGGCACAAGTATGCCAGGCCGTTAGGAGATGATGGGCTGATATAACCGTTTCTGAGCAATCGGGAGGACAGGAGCCAGGCTGTTAAAGGGGCACCTTAGCGTTCTGATTCACTGCTGTTAGTAGCCCTTATCTCCACAGATTGGTGTATAGCTCAGGGGAGGTGGGTGGAATCACACCTAGCACCAAGCAGTCCAATAAGGAGGGGTGACGAGAGGTGAGAATCACACCACCACACCACCATGAAGCAATTCCCATGTTAGGAAGCAATAATTTATCTGGGCCTAAACATAGCTAAAAATGAAACAGATACTCATGCATGGGCACCATTTTTTAAAAAAAATGTTGTGTAAAACAGATCACATGTTGTTTTCTTTCTCTTATAGTCTTACTTCTGTATCAACGCAAATTTCATCTGACTCAGACTTAGTGTAGATGAAGAGTTGTGAACTGTCCTGTAAATGACAGCCTGCCTGTCCTTGCATAAAATACCACAGCTGATTAGGTGAGCTAATTATGTCTACCCCACCCTCACTGCCCTATGCCCCTTCCAGGAGCCAGCAAGATATCAATTAGGGAAAGTCCAAGGAAGATAGATTTTGAAAATCCTGAAGACTGTCAAGTGTGAGGCTGAAGACTCTGGATGAGTACAGACATCACTGTGATATTTTGTAAAGGTGGAAAGCAAAGAACAGCTCAGAAGAGAAATACTCCTCCTTCTCTGGACCCATTTTGAAATGAGTCTGCCATAACAATATTTTGTGAGTCCCTATGCATTTTTGAAGAAGCCAAAGCTCACCCACCTTCCAACTCTTATTCAAATCTAGCCCTATCTCATCACACCTCTAGACAGAAAAAGACCCAAGAGAGCACCATTGATGATAAAGGGTAAGCTACCAGTATACAACTAAATGGAGGATTCCAGGACAAACTGAGTCTGAAGAGAAAATTAGAAGAGAACGGGGGAATCTTAAGTTCAGCATGAAGTGATTTGACACTCTCTGCACATTCTCAATCCCTTCTCTCAATATATTAATTAGTCACCTGCTCCAAAATGGAGGGAGGGCAGGAGAATGATTCAAATTGAAGAACAGTTTTGGCACAAGAACAAGTGGGTATCAACTGGCCATTAAAAAGGTTAAGGTGCAATTTAGAAGGCTATTCCTTATTGTCAGAGGAAGAAAGTCATGGAAGAGCTTTGCTAATTTAGTGGCTGTAGGACAGAACTTGATGTAATTTATGATTGGGATTATAGGATTTGATTGCCTGACCCAAGAAGTTCCTGTCAGTCTGTTATGCATTTTCCCTGCCGTAGTTACAACATCCTCATCAAAACCACATAGGCATTCACGAGTTTCCCTGTTTAGTCATGTTAGCATGAATGGAACAGAAACTACAAAAAGATCTGGCCAGGTACTGCTGTCTTTGGAGCTAATGACAAGTATTCATGGCAAAAAAGATGCCACGTAGCCTCTCAGGTACTTTATAGTATTTGGTCAACAGACTAGCAACCCATGCTGGGGACCACAGTGGGAAGGAACGGAGAAGCCAAACTGTGTGTGTTCAGCATTCGGGTCTGGTCCGTAACAGTAGCAAGAGAAAAAAAACAGGGTCTGTTTAATGTGACTTATCTGTATTGTCACTTGCTGAAGACAAGTGATTCTTCTTTACTATCACATGTCTGAATTCCCTCTTCAGGAAGCTATGGGAGAGCGTAGGGTATATGTGTATGTGCAGAGTCACTTCTCAGTTTCTTGAGTAATCACATAATGCTTGTAATATCACAGAAACAATTAATCTTGACAAGCTTCTTACGGAATTTCTACTTTCTTTCTTTTTTCTCATTAATACCCTTTTTTTCCTTCTTTTTAATCCTTAGGATTTCCTGACCATTTCAGGTCATTCTAGATCACACCCAGAGCTTTCTTTAGGCACTCTATACTTATACCATGAATCAGATTTCCTTTTCTACTTTATCTAACAAGACCGTGGGAAGGTTTTACTGAGAGAGGGAGAGACTTCATTAGCACAAAAGCAGAATGTTGCTGCTGCTGCTCTAATGAAGCAGAAGATGCCAACACAACTGAACAAGGGGGAGGATTCAGTGTGCTTTTCTGCAACGTGACTACATTAGAAGAATGGTTGTATAAGACGTTGCTAAACTGGCAGAAGATGCTTAACATGAGTCTATTTTTCCAGAGCCATGTGGATTAATTGCAATCTGAGTTCCATACAGTTACTGGGTCAAGGAAGAGAACAAATGCTCATATTCACTCTCATCACTCCCTTTCATGAACTTCTCATGTTCCATGCCTTTGTTGTTGCTGCCACTGGACATGGACTTTGTTCCTCCAGCACTAGAGCCACGCCTTTTTCTCCTTCTTCTGCCTTGCAACTCACTGTGCAGGATATGGCGCTGTTGTGACTACCAGCAGATCAGAAAGTGAGGCAACACTGTCACCTTTATGCTGGTTTATTGGTCAAGCCTTTTTGCTCTTTGTTAGGATAAGTACTTAGGAGTACTTGATCTAAAGGATGAGTACCTTCCTTAGAACAAGCCATATTTTGGTTTGTTTCCAAAACCATCAATGTACTTTCTCGGAATATTATGAAATATAATCAAATATTGCCTGACTTATGAACCGTCTGTACATACCCCAGCTGTATTGAAATAATATGAATTAATGCCATTAGGCACCTGATAACTCTATCTTGGAAGTAGAACAGATTCATCCAATACTCCAGAGTAGCATCAAAACCTCCATAGGAGACCAGTTTGAGAGTCCTGTGATGGTTTAGTCCCTGCCGGGGTCTGAGACCACGCGGCCGCTACCCCTCCCCCACAAAGGGAGCGAAAATACAAAGCCCCAAGACTGAAATAAGGAAAAGTTTAATACAACAGTGCAATAGCAACACAACAAGCAACAACAATAACAGTAATAGTGATAGCAATGAACAGAGCAAAATAGCTACCAAATACAGCAGTGAGAAGCACGATGTACAAAACCACGAGTGCACCGCGCTCCCGCACCAGGAAAATGTGACCTGCCAGGATGTGACGTCCGCATGGTATCTGAATAACCCGGCTAGAGCTCCCCCGCCACTGCTGGGGAAACTTAATCCTATCCTGGTTAAACCAGGACAAGTCCTCAACTGGACAGAGAGAGAGGCTTCCTGAAAGAGCATTGTTAACCTGCTGTGTTGTAACAGAGGTTCAACATACTTCACTTTTGTGCTTGCGCTTCGTTTGTTGTTGTTTGTTCCACACCTCTGGATGGGTATAACCCCCTTGAGGCTTCTTAGTCTTCTCCAGCACTGTGTTAGAAGGCAGAGAGTAAATCCTCTTCTTTTTCTGATGTAGATGTTTACAGATATTTCAGAATTTAAGATGTCCAGGCAAAGGACACCAACATAAAATTATTCCCCATATTTATAGTTAGCAAGGTCAGGTTGTTAGGAAAAAGTTATGTCTCTGTTGAATGAAGACATTACTTGAAAAACAAACACAGAATTTTTTCAATATCTACATTCTTCTTTATAATTGCTTCCCAGAGAGCAAAAAATTCAAGTTTCAAAATCTTCACAAGCAATATCATTGCAGATATCTTCTTGAGAAAATAAGAGAGATGTAAGGCCAAGAACACTGCAAATATGAGCAAAAAATGTGGGCAAAAATAGAAACACATATTAAGCAGAGGCTGAGAATAATAAATCCAATTAGTTTCATGTATGTCACATAAATCTCTTTTAGGCCAGGTTGAATTTGAGTTTACTGCAGCTCTCTATTCAGTGTCCTGAAGGCATTCCTTCCATATGGGCTGACAAATCAAGGTCGCTTCTATGCAGTTAGGAAGTCTCAATTAGTATTTTACAGCATTTTCTGAAGTTTTGGGGATGATGTACCTGGACAAAATAAAAATATTTAAAATTGTGTTTTTTACTACCTGAGAGGACAAAGAGACGAGACTTGATCTCCTTTTTCATGAAAGGCTAGCTAGCTGCAAAGCTGTTTCTTTGTGCCAGCCCAAAGCTTCATAAAAACCGTGCTTTGTGGCACAAAGAGAACTTGAAAGAGAGAATAAAAACATATGTTGGTTTTTTCCCAGCACATCAGGATATGGCTATTCAACTTCAAACATAGTGCCTATGCAATTTATGAGATTCACACTTCTTTTTTTAAAATTAAAAGCTTTGTTTCCCATACTTACCTAATCCTAAGCGTGATGACTTGGTAAGGCAAACCACCCGAGGATTTACTGGGGAGGACACTTCAGCGTTACATGATGCTGTCATGGGTGGTTTCAGTGTTTCTTTCCCTTGCTCTGCTTAGATTGAGACTTCTTCTGCTTTAGAAATGTAGAACTTTTAAGGTACTTCAAGTCAAAGGATTTTACTTACCACAGAAGCTGTTCAAGTACTTTCAACTACTGGGACCTGTGCCTCGGTGAATACCATTCTAACACTCCTCAGGCAATCAGTTTAATTACAGTTACTTCTATTTTTTCTGTCTTTCTTGTTTTCTGCTTTCTCTGAATATTCCAAATTTCCTCTGGGTGAGCAAAATTTTCAAGTATTTTGATCAGGTGACTAGTCAGCTAAGATAAAGGCTTCACCTTTTATCTGTAAAATTTTCCAAAATCCTTACTGCCATCTGTTCATTGCATACATTGCTTAATTATTTCTCTGGGGTCAACACAAAATACAGAGTCTTATATTATAACATACTCCAAAAATAATTTCCTGAAAGTGGTAGCAGTAGGGAGCTTATTTCAAAAAACAGTGTGATTATTGCACTTCCATTAGGAAGCTCCTATAGAATTTTAGTTTATGGGTCATTTATACAGAAAGTGTACATAATAAGTTGAGCGAGACATGAAGAGAGAGAGGATTCAGATGAGAAATTCCCCTTTTTTAAGCAAGAACACACAGATGAAGATTTTAAGTGTAACCTGTGTTAACCCATGAAATGTATCATTCTGAAATATTTGTAAAAGTTTGGCCTGCACATTGCAATTTATTATCTAGCACTATTTAATAGCAACAACAGTGGGCAAAAAGACAGGAAAAGAAAGAACCGGATGCATGGCTTTAAATGTTTCATTTCCAAACTGAGTTTCGTTTTTTCAAACTTTCTAATTTCTTTCCAATTTATGCATTAAAAAATATGAAAGCATGATAATACATGTATGGATATGGATCATAAAATAATAAGTTAATACTAATGAAGTGATAGCAAACCAGAAGTGGAGTCCATCCTTTGTACATGTCACGCTTTAACTTTATATCTTTATCACTTGGTCCTTTTGCCCTAACATGAATGCCTACTTTGCTTCTCTGTAAACAACATATTTGAGTTCATCAATCACCAGAAAGCAAACAACTTTTACAAGCTTGTGATGGATTTTTGCAGGCTGACAAATTAATCACCTGTTGCTTTGCACTGAAAGTGCATGTTTGCAAGAGAAGAAATTAGTCAATAAAAAGGCTATCAGTGGTATCTCATACTGAACGCCACATGATTTAGAAGGCTGGAACATTCATGAAAGACATTTTATGAAAAGCTTCTTTCTCTAAAAGCATTCTGTTTGGCAACACTTCTGTATTTATCTCCCCCACTTTACTTGATTTCTTTTTATTTTCTTTTTACAAAGCATTTCCCTGATTTCACAAGAGTTAGTCACAAAACTGATATTATATATACTTAGGACTCTTGACTTCAAGAGCAAGTTGAGGTACTTCAGTGATAATGTAGCCCTAAAAGTTTCCAGTGTCCATTACATATTCCTCTGGGGACTTGACAGTGAAAAAAGCACTAGCACATGAAGAAAAACTGAGTGAACCGAGCAGTTTCAGTTCCAATAGATAGACAGTAAAGTTTTCCTCTAAGAATACTGCAGATCTTTGGTCACAACAGGCTTTTGCCATACATTATGTGGTACACTATGACTGTTTTATGTTCTGTGGATTTATTCTTGAAATTCTGATTCCCTATTTCCTTTGTTTTTTTCCCCTGGTAAAATGTTAACAATTTAGCAATGCAACATTTTACAGGTAATTTGAATTATGGAGAGTTATGAAGGGCAGCAAAGGTTTGGGTATAGATCCTGACGATGTTCATATAATTGTGATAATGCAACTCCTATGACATGCAGTGCAACAGTTTTTGAATATAGCAATCACAGCTATTCAGCAGTTGGGGTTGTTGGTGGTGTCGGATCGTCTGAATATCTCAGGACCCATTTGCTTTTATTACTAGGACTGCCTGCTTGATATATATTGTTAAAAAACACTGCACCTTTGAGTAAAAAGAAAATAACATATCTCAGGAAACAGTCTGGCTCTGTAATTTCTGCTTGTAGAGAAAAATGAGAGAATAAAGTAATGTGATTAGTTCCCACAAAACACTGAATCATCTCCATTGGAAGCCAATAAGATGTTTGACCAACATGTTCTTGCATAGTGAATAACTTTCCATTGCCTTGGGGCTGATTTAAAAAATGCTTTGGGAAAAATATATTTTCAAGATTTTTAACCACACAGACAGCATTTTGCTTCCTTAGGTTCTTAAATAAATGCACAGGTATGGCACTGGAGGCTACCAGAACTCTTGAGGCAGGAAGTCCTATGTTCTGTTTCCTTATTTATAAGTTTTCAAGGCCAAACAGTCCCATTAGATAATCTAGTATAGCCTTTTGTGTAGAGATATAATTTAAGAGACAGGGTAAGTACATTTGTAACAAAGACAAGACAGTACTGTCAGACAGATGATAATTTCTCTTATTTCAAATACTTGCATCTCTTTAATTTTCAAATATTTTATAGTAAAGATTTAGAATGGATTTACAACTGAAAAAAACAAAATGGAAAATGAAAACAAGAAATACTGAATAGGCACAGTGTTTTCTTCTCTGCATTTGCAACTTAAATGACAACTGAAGAGGACAAGCTGACAGACGAGAAAGGGATAATTACAATTTAAGAAGTTAGACTGTGGGATATTTTTTTTCTTCACTGTAACAGTCAAAATTGGTTTGCTGGTAGTACATCTTGTGATACTTCATATCTCAGTTCCAGATGTAGAAAGAGCAAATTAGTTGTGTCATGGAGGCCTTTCTGTGCACAGTTTGATAGGACCAGGGTGAGCACATGGCATTGGTGAGACAGTCGGACTGCTTTCAGCCAAGGAACAACAGAGTGTGTGCTCAGGTTTGCCACACAAGAGAAGAAAGGGAGAGAAGAAAAAGAGGTGAGATGGCTGATCTCTCCACAGGCTGTGTACCTTGAAACAATAAGGACATTGTAAACAAAAAAGAAGAGGCATTTATGGGTGCTGGGGACAGGTCAGGACAAGCTGTGTGTATGCAGAGTTCCTCTGTTCATACCTGTGAGATGGGACCATACCTTTAATTTAAAATCTCTTGTTGGTTCCTATGACAGACATTTATCTCATTTATTTATTGGGAAAACAACTACTCAAGCCAATGGGTAGTTATTATAATATATATTTTATATATATGCACACTATACTAATAAGAACTATATTTATACATATATATATATGCACACTATACTAATATATAACATAATGGGTAGTTACTGTACTATACCAGATGTAGAGGATTATTGTTTCTCTGTCTCACCTCACTTAAACTTAAACCAGCACTTATATCGTAAAATAATAATAATGACAATTACATTAACAACAACAATAATAAATTAAAAACCCTTCTTGATTTAGATTTAAGAGATTATTTTGGTCTCAAAGAGAATTTTCTCTTTTGTTAATTTTTTTATGTTGTCTTGAAAGTGGACTTTTTCAATCAGAAACAACTTTTTTTTTTTTTTTTTTTTTTTTTTTTAATCTATTGTAAATAACATGGAAATTTACTTAGAAAAGGAGAAATCCCATAGTTCTTGTCCTGGAAACAACATTTGAATGCTGCACTTCCATCTGTAAAGTTACACACCTGCTTTAAAGAATCTACGACCGAGGTAATATAATAGAAAACATCACATTCCAATTTATATTTCACAAGGTTAAGTAAGTGATGTACAGGAAAAGATAAAATAGGGAAAAAATAGGAACTCATTTTACCATTGAGTTACACAGTTGAGAATTCAATCACTCTCAGCTATTGCTACTCTGTGAAAACTAAACCCTTGCCTTCCCACCAGGATAAGCCCACTGACAAGCATGTTTCATGCTTCTTTCAGCAGCAGGCTTACACAGGAGTGGGCTATGAGAGGTACCTCATAGAGATGTGCTAACTTTGCATTCATCTCTGGATAACTGTGTTTGAGGGGTTTCATTTTTAAATTTTGAAAAGCATATTTAGTCTCTATTGTAATTATCAAAGATGAAAACAATATTCACATGAAGTGTATGATTAGTGAGTCAGAATGGAGTCTGTCATGGCTTCAGACAAAACGATAGTTGCTTTTGGTGAGGTCTCCACAGTTAAAAAAGGGAGCAAATGTCTGACTTGTCATGAGGGGAGAGTGCAGCTACAGTGGAGATGAGAGTGCAGCTACAGTGGAGATGAGGAACAGCCAGAAACAAAATAGGAGCACAAGGAAGATGAATGTTAACATAAAAGCTGTCACGGATGCAGCCCAAACGAAGCACACTCAACCACAAGTGATGTTAAGGTTGAAACGGGCACCAGGAGCAGGCTGAGGCCATCGTGATCTGTATTCCAGAGACACTCAAGGTCAAGGGCTTCTGAAAATTGTGTTGTGTCTTGCTGTAAATCTGATCTTTATGGGCATTGTGTGATGAAATAGTTCCCTTTTACAAGTGACTTTGGTTTACGCTCTCTAATTTAAGTGATCAATAGATTAAAAGAAAGAAATAAAGTGCATGGATTTTAGGGCTCAAAAGTGCTCTTTACTGATCCTGTATAACCAAAAATGCAGCTAACAAAACCATACATTATTTCATTAAAGTTTCTATGAAACTGACAACCTGTTTTACTATGTTAAACTCACAGTTTCCAATCAACATTTGGACCATCATTTGCAGTTAAATAAATACAAAATTAAGAAGTCAGTGAGAATTTCCTATGTGACATAGCACTTGGGTTATTGGCTTTAATGATGATAAATTTGGGTTATCTGTACTGAAGACAATAAATTAAATCTTAATTGACTGCCAGATTCTGAATAATAAATTCTGAATTCCTTGAATAATCTTCATCAGCATTTTTTCTGTTAAGAGTATTCTTGGGATAACTCTGCTACTGCTTCATTTGTCAGCCACCTGATGTCATGTGTTCCAGCCAGTAGCTCATATCAAGGTTAATTTACACATTATATCACTGAAAATTTATAAATTTTGCCTTCAACCTGAAAATGTGACTAGTAATTTTGCAAGTTTTTATATGCACCTGCTGTTTTCCAGCCTCTTGTAAAATAAAAGCCTGGCTTTCAATCTCTGGGTGATCAGGACTTCTCATCATAAGGTAATACCTGTCTATAATATGGTCTTAGTTTACCTCTGAATGGTTTCATGGGAAAAGGAGGGAAAAGAGAATGTCACGTGGTAACCAGACTAGTGAGCCTCATGGTGCTGAAGACTGTTCTCAGCAGGGTTTGCCATGATGCTTTGCAACAAGAAAGAAATGGGATTCCCTTGTCAGACTCAGTAGCACATTCAAAACTTTGATCAGTTGTTATTGAACTGAAGTCTCTTGAAGTCTGTTTACTTAAGTTAAAATGCAGACCACATTTTGTTTCACATTTTTGTGTTTCTATAGTCTGAAAGACATCATGCAAATTATTAAATATTCCCATTGAAAACTTATATTGTTTTTTCTGCATGCACCACACCTTTTTGTACATGGTAATGTGTTTTTAATGCAAGTTAAGAGATACAAGACAAATAAAAGACTTTTCACTTAATAATTTGCTGAACTCTTGAGATTTGGTTCTAATAAAGAATAGGTTGGTTAAGTTTTCACTAAAGTTTGTCCCAATATCTGAAACACTAATTGTCTTGCATTTTATTATAAGTTTTCTGAATAGTCTTAAAGTCTTTGGAGATGTGAATTCCTTCTTGCTCTTGTGGTTCTGGAAACCTGAAATTGTTAAATTGGAACAGAACTGTATTGGTAAGGTATGTTAAGCTGCTCTAAAATGTTAAAAATCCTTGCAATGGAGGCAAGTTTTTACCAAGCCTAGGATGAGAAATTAAGGTTCATAAAAATGTCATTAGTGGACTAAGGAAGGATGTTAATTATCCATTTTGCATTGCTTATAGGAACAAATATGAAGCTTACTTCAACCAGCTTTAAGTCATAACACTAATGTATTTGTGCCTTCTCTTTTTCTTTTTTCTTTTTAATTTAAGTTAAATACTATTTTAAATGTCTCAATCCTTTCTGTAGAGGATGTTCAAAGCAACTAAACCATTTTTTTCTCCTTAATTTCCTAAAGCTTTCACTACAAAAATAATAAAAGTGATATTGTGTAATTATGGCAGGGACAGGGGAAAAAAACCCAAACCCATGAAGTAAGTTAACTGATATGAATATAACTGCTCTAGTTAGCAAAGACCCTGAAACAACAGTCAGTCTGTGAATTGTTCCACACAGTTGGTGTGCTATCACTTATTCATCAAAGCACAGACAGAAAAAGAAAGGAACAGAGAAACCTAAAGGTATGGCACATCTTTTCAGAATGAGTTTGGTGTGCACATGAATATATATGAAAAAGTAGCTAAAAGAATACAAAAGCTGTATTTATTCTTAAACTGACCATTCTGATTTGAAAGTAAAACCAGTTACATATGAAAGATCTATCCACAGAATATTTATTTGATTGATAAATAAATGTTCCTTATGTTGATTTTTCAACAGTTACCTCTACTCTATATATTGGTCAGAGAGACTGAGCAAAGTGTGAAGTTCTCCTAAGCCATGTTTGTAAGATAACTGATGTTTCACCAGAACAGCAATGAATGAAGTGTGCATTTCTGGAACAGCAAAATTTGGATCTTTAGTAACAAAGCAGTCAAGCAGCTTGTTTGTGTCTATGGTAGATGCACGGCCTACAACGAGGGAGCATGAGGGGAAGAACATAACACAGCGAGTCAGAGGCTGCACTTGCAGAAAAGAAAATTATATGACTCCGTCCTTACAGCAGTCTGACCCCAGGAAATTCATGGCATGTCTGTTCTTGAGTCTTAAGTGATAGGATCTGTATCAAAGACCAAAGATAAGACAGAAAGATAACTTCAGCGGTACACCTGTCTTACTCGAAATTCAAAGTTTTGAATTTTCAGAATCTAATTAGCACCATTTATTGATATCACAGAATCACAGAATCATCTAGGTTGGAAAAGACCTTGAAGATCATCCAGTCCAACTATTGACCTAACACTGACAGTTCCCAACGACAGCATATCCCTAAGCGCTAAGTCAACCTTACTCTTAAACACCTCCAGGGATGGGGACTCCACCACCTCCCTGGGCAGTCCATTCCAATGCCTAACAAGCCGTTCTGTAAAGAAATGCTTCCTAATTTTCTGTGAAAATTCTGTGATATTTTTCATTGAAATAACGGTAAATGCAGGAGCTCTTATTAGCAGGTCCTTCCTTCCTCTCCCAGTTTGTGGGACAGACATAGGGTCTAAACCCAGGAGACTTTGATATACACCTGGTAGCAAAAACTGCTTCTTGCAAACTATGTGGATGGATTTATTAGTGTTGCCAAAGCCAAAGGCTTGTAGTGGATAAAGTTTACAGCAATGACAACAAATGTTTAACAACTATAAAAATTGTTTCAGTGGAACATCCAGAATCAGTGTAATGGGTCTCTCCACTGATAGGTTGGAAATTTTGGTCTTTATGGTTAGAGGGAGCAAAGGACAATTGAAATCTCCCTATATTTAATTTTAATTTCGAACATGTTGCTCTTCTTGAAATTTATCATTTCCATCAAAACATTAATCCTGATAGCTGTGGTTATAAGCATGGCATCTCCTTCTCAGTGCCCTACATCTTTTCTGGAAAGGCAGTTCAACTCACTTGTTTCTTTCAAATTTACCTTCCTGTTCTCCATTTCCACCTGACCAGTTCTGTTGCCTGAAGAATTGGAGAGGATCAGATGGGTCCTTTTCCTCCTTGCCCTCTCCCACATATGTTCTGCCCAGGTTTACCTCTGGGGTGTCCTGTCATTCTGTGCAGGGAAACAGTTTACAGGTCAGCATTACGCAGACTGACAGGAAGGTCTCAGATGGTTTTGGACAGTGTGAAGGAGAGCATTTAGCCACCTTGAGATGTCCCAGGGGCTGTTAGCCCCACGAGGTTCAACAGCTCTCCCTTTTTCCAGCTCAAACTTTCTTGATGTGAGAAGCTTTTTTACATTCAGAATCAGCCCTGCCAACTCACTTTTTTAGTTGTCTAGCAAAAAATTTACACTGATAAGGCATTGACATTTATTATATTACACTAGTTAATTTGCAATAACATGTATTTTTGGCTTATCTCCCTTGTTCAACCAACACATCAATACCTAGCAAATTTATAAAGAAAATCATGTGCCTAGGCTCATTCAAAAGGCAATTAAATATTTTTAAGGCATTGTATGTAATGAATCTCATTTTCCTTGCAATAAAAAAGAAGTGCCAGAAGAATAAAAAGCTATAAAAGATTATGAATCCTGTTGAGGTAACCAAGGCTGCCAAGTGCACCCTGGACTTTCTGTGGCCCTCTTCTGTTTTTTGTTTCTATGGCTCCTCTGAGCCATTTTTGTCCCTTATATCCTACATAGCAGATGAACTCAAAGCAATGTTCAAAACCAATTTGTTAAAAACCAGCACAACAGGGAGACTTGCAACACAGATTTTTATTTCTAAACTTTTGAAATCTCTGCATTCTGAAAGGACTTGAAAGATAAGTTAATCAAATGAAGAGACACACAGTCCGTGCTCCTGTGCCCACTTTCAAAAAGGTGCTGTCCAGATATGAATTTATAAATCTTGCCAGCTCTATGATTCTCGTATGGGAGAGTAGTTTATTCTAAAATTGATCTGTTTTGCTCATGATCTTGCTTATCATGCCTCCCAAATACCAAGAACCTCTTAATAACTTTGGAAACATCTTTACCTGCTGGTTTCTAATCCAACGGACTATCCATGATTAAGTCTTAATATTATTATGAAATTATTCACATTCAAATTCTGCCCAAAATAAGAACCTTAATCTCTAGCCATTTTCCCAAACAAAATAACATCTGTTTGAGTAATTTTTAAAGAGTAAACCACCACTGAAGAGTTGAAATGGTTTCCTTATCAGGTCTGATGATTTTTGTGAAGCTTTTTTAAAAAGACATTGACATGTCTTCATTCTCTGATCATCTAACCTGGTGCTTTGAATTCCATCTGAGCAGCAGGTACTTAAAAGTTAGGACAATAGCATTCAATACTGGACCTGATGTGGTGGGTTGACCCTGACTGGAAGCCAGGTACCCACCAAAGCTGCTCTATCACTCCCCCTCCTCAGCTGGACAGAGGAGAAAAAATATAATGAAAGGCTTGTGGGTTGACCTAAGGACAGGAAGATCACTCAACAATTACCGTCACGGGCAAAATGTACTTGACTTGGGGAAAATAGTTTAATTTATTATCAATTCAAATCAGAGTAGGATAATGAGAAATAAAAATGAAATCTTAAAACACCTTCCCCCCACCTCTCCCTTCTTCCCAGACTCAAGTTCACTCCCAATTTTCTCTACCTCCTCCCGTCCAGTGGCACAGGGTGACAGGGAATGGGGGTCTCAGTTATCTCATCACACACTGTCTCTGCTGCTCCTTCCCCTGTTCCAGCATGGGGTTTCTCCCACAGGAGACAGTCCTCCACAAACTTGTCAGCGTGAGTCCTTCCCATAGGTTGCAGTTCTTCACAAACTGCTCCAGCCTGGGTCCCTTCCAAGGGGTGTAGTCCTTCAGGAACAGGCTGCTCCAGCCTGGGTCCCCCATGGGGTCACAAGTCCTGCCAGTGAACCTGCTCCTGCGTGGGCTCCTCTCTCCATGGGGCTACAGGTCCTGCCAGGAGCCTGCTCCAGCACGGGCTTCCTATGGGGTCACAGCCTTTTTTGGGCAAATCCACCTGCTCTGTCATGGAGTCCTCCACGGGCTGCAGGTGGATCTCTTGCACCACCATTAACCTCCATAGGTTGCAGGGGCACAGACTGCCTCACCATGGTCTTCGTCATGGGCTGCAGGGGAATCTCTGCTGGAGCACCTCCTTCCCCTCCTTCTGCACTGATCTTGGTGTCTGCAGATTTCTTTCTCTCACATGTTCTTATCCCTCTCTCTGGCTGAAGTTGCCAGGTTTTTTTTTCCCACTTCTTAAATATGTTATCACAGAGGTGTTACCACCATCACTCATGGCCTCTGCCTTGGCCGGAGACAGGTCCATCTTGAGCTGGCTGGCATCGGCTCTGTTGGACATAGGGGAAGCTTCTAGGAGCTTCTCAATGAAGCCATCCCTGTAGCCCTCCTGCTACCAAAACTTTGCCATGCAGACTCAATGCACCTGGCTAGGACAGTGTTAATTTTCTTTATAGCAATTCATATGGTGCTGTGTTTTGCATTTTTGGCTAAACCAGTACTGGTAACACACTAATGTTCTAGCTTTTGCTAAACAGTGCTTGCACAGCATCAAGGCCTTCACTGTTTCTCCCTCTGCCCTTCCAGTGGTAAGATTGGGGGGTGCACAATAGGTTGGGAGGGGACACAACCAGGAACATGACTCAAACTAACCAAAGAGATATTCCATACTATTATAATGTCATGATCAGCAATAAAAGAGAAAAGAAGGGAATTTAGGAGGGAGACCAATGTCCAATGAGTTCAGATATAAAGTCAACTGTGTATCTCACAGTAGATGTAAGTTAGCATATTTGTCTCCTTGCTCTTGAATTACTATGATTTATCTCATCCTTATAGTAGGGTAACAATGAACAGACCTGAAAAGTGCTGCATTCTAAGTGCACTAAGTCTTTACATCATATCATCATACCTGAATTGTATGACAATTTGGCTGTTCAGCAGCACATTTGAGTTTCTGAAAAATTAGACTAAATAGCATATGCCCTTTATGGACATGAAGTTTAACAGTATCTTTCATACACATATATATATTTAGGGTTGGACTCAATGATCTTGAACCCAACTCTATGAGTTTCAATAAGGCCAAATGCCGGGTGCTGCACTTGGGCCACAACAACCCCCAGGGCTACAGGCTTGGGGAGGAGTGGCTGGAGAGCTGCCAGTCAGAGAGGGACCTGGGGGTGTTGTTTGACAGCCGGCTGAACAGGAGCCAGCAGTGTGCCCAGGTGGCCAAGAAGGCCAATGGCATCCTGGCTTCTATCAGAAATAGCGTGGCCAGCAGGGACAGGGAAGTGATCTTACCCCTGGACTTGGCACTGGTGAGGTCGCACCTCGATGACCGGGTTCAGTTTTGGGCCCCTCACTACAAAAAGGACATTGAATTACTTGAGCACTACTTCCAGAGAAGGGCAACGAAGCTGGTGCAGGGTCTGGAGCACATGTCGTACGAGGAGCGGCTGAGGGAACTGGGGGTGTTTAGTCTGGAGAAGAGGAGGCTGAGGGGAGACCTCATCGCTCTCTACAACTACCTGAAAGGAGGTTGCAGAGAACTGGGGATGAGCCTCTTTAATCAAGTAATAAGTGATAGGACAAGAGGTAATGGCCTCAAGTTGCACCAGGGAAGGTTTAGACTAGATATTAGGAAGCATTTCTTTACAGAACGGGTTGTCAGGCGTTGGACTGAGTCGCCCAGGAAGGTGGTGGATTCCCCATCCCTGGAGGTGTTCAAGAGGCGGGTTGACATAACGCTGAGGGATATGGTGTAGTTGGGAACTGTCAATGTTAGGTTAATGGTTGGACTGGATGATCTTCAAGGTCTTTTCCAACCTAGATGATTCTGTGATTCTGTGATTCTGTGACATTTTGGTTTCTGTTTGTATCTTAGTTTAAGTAACTCTACCAAGGTGTTGCAAAATGTTTTTAAAAGAAATATGAGAAGTACTTGGCTTTCCTACAATATATTGGCCTGTTTGTTGTTTGTAAACAAATACCCTTTATCTTTATTTGGTCTAAATAAAAACAGCAGCTGGCATTTACTGCTGTCATCGATTACTTTGTATATAATACCTACAAACATGAATGAGTTCTACAGAAACTTAAGAAGATAAAGGGCTTCCCTCAAAGACATTTCTACCACACCAGTGCTTTCCAGAAATAGACTGGTAATGCAGATATACTTCACAGGGGTATTTTTTGGCAGGAATTCCATTATATCACTGTTGTATAATTTCAGTAGCTCATGACAGAGATTGCTCCAAAGGAAAATCATATAAACATTCCTGAAAGTGGCAAGCAGGGAAAGAGGTAAAAACATAAACACTGCTGTACTGAATTAGACAAAAGTACTGCCAGGCCCCATTTTCAGTCTTCACTTCCCAAAAGTGAGACCCTAGGGAAGAAAATTTGAGAGCAAGGCAAGCAAGGGAAACATGCAATGATCTCTCCCTGACAGCTCTTTCAGGCTCCAGTGAACTCCCTGAGCTGACAGTGACGTTATTGTAGGTAACAACAGCCAATGGATTTTCCTCCCATTAATTCGTCTAGTTACTTCCTGGAGAAAAATGCATTCACAGCTGATGATGCAAGATATTTCACAGATTAATCATAGAATGTTGAAAAAACACTTTGGGAAGTTGTTTTGCATCTGTCACCTCAAAATCATTTGTTGTCTCCTTGTTCCTTTACTGGAAGGGGCAGTGAATAATGAGTCTCTGTTCACTCTCTCCCAGTCATTCAGTGTTGTATAGACCCTTGTTGTGTTCTTTTCTATGTCTTTTCCAGATTGACCCAGGCTGTGAGGAATCCATGTACATTTCACAATAGGTACATTTCAACACAATTTACAAAGTGGATGAAACCAACATTCCTTCATTCAACACCTTGAATGCATGGTGGAACCCAACATTTGAGAAAGTGATGCTTGCATTTCCTGGTTAATAAAAAAAAAAAAAAAAAAAAAGAAATTAAATGTTTTACCTGTTTTCTCCTTTTTATTTATTGTTATCTGGGTCTCTAATATGTAGCATAATAGCAAGTTGGCAACAACAAATTAAAGAACCCCAACCAACTGAAAAAAACCCCTGCCTTGTCCTCACAAGTCCCTGCCTCAGGTACTTTATGTTCAGTCTAGCTTAAACGAAAATAAGAGGAATCTTCCACAGATGAATGGAGGAAAAAACAGTTTGATTGCATGTTGTCACTTGGAGGACAGATCTCTGGTGTTACTGTTAATGTACTCTGTTAGGATTTTTAGGTTAGTGGTCTAAGAAGACAAAAGTGTTTTCATTCTAAGCTGTCCAAAAAGAACAAAAAATACAACTCAAAACTGCCAGAAGAAGGACTTGCCTTTATGGCAGACATTTCATGAATATTTTCACACTGACAAAAGAACCTGAGGCAATCCTGCTCATGAGCTGTCTTGCACAGACACCCATGGATAGTGTTAAAACAGCACATTAATTACAGGGGCTTTGGCATGGTGTAGTTTTTGTGTGGGGAAATAAATGGCTCAGAGAGGATGATTAGTTTCTGTCCAAATGATGATGGGATCCTCTGTTGCAAGAGTGCTCTCAATGACATCTTCAGCTGAGTCAGGAGAACCTCCTGAAACTGTTTTTTTCTCAGTTCTTATAACCCAGATGTTGATGGTTGGATGTGACCACTCCAGCACATGCATGATCCCTTGCTATTGTTGTCTTTACCTGCAAATAATTTCCTACATATCCTGAATATGAAAGGCTGCCCTGCAAGACTATTTCTCCAACTGCAGAAAGTTTCTGTTGTCTAGATCTAAATGTCTGATCAGTGAGTAGTTGATCACTTCTGCAGTAGGAACTGTCCAGGTGTCTCCAGGTCAACCCACCTGGGTGTTAGTGCATTTACACATACCAGTGGGAGAACTGGGCACAGCAGGAACTGCCTAGAACAATATCTGGAATGGTCCAAAGTTCCCACCTGGAGAGAACCTGCAGCAGTCAGTCAAATGGTTTATTGTGAAGGTGTCTGGGAGCTCAGCACCTCATTCCGTGCTGGTCCACTGTCTCCAGCCAGTGCACTCTTTCACCCTTGCAGATAACTGCCCAGGCATTCCTGGACTACCCAGGGAATTGACAATTTGAGTTCTCTTAGTGTGCACACAAGCACAGCCCTGATATCCCACTGCACCACAATAAGAACTGAAGGATTAACTTGAATTACACATTCGTAATTTAAGTACCATACCTTTTGGCACAACTCATAGAGCCAGATTTGTACTTTCTAAGCCTTTCCTTATTAAAAGTGAAATTGAGAAAGCAGCTGAGAATGCCTCCAGAAAACCATCATTAATCTGCCTATGTTTGTACAGTATTTTGTGTACAATAAAAAATGAAAATGTATCTGAGAAGAGAATCTGCAGTGGCTAGCGATAAACACCCATCCATCAAGATAATGAAATAAACCACTGCTATGTTTTCATTAATTCTGAAATGCTGTTAGGAACACCTCAAACTACACTATGTCTATATAAATATATGCACACACATGCAAAAAATATCCCTTCCATTCTGAAAGGGATACATAACCCTTCTCCCTAGGTTATGTATTAAATAAATGAAGGAAATAAAGGAAACAAACAAAGGAAAGTTTTAATATAATTTAGGTTTCCAATACATATATTTGTAAGGTAACTTTGTAAAGTAATCCCTTTCAGGATATTTTATGCAAAATTAATATCTGTTTTAGTTGCACAAGTAGATTCTCAACTTGCATTGAAACAGCTTTATACCTGTAGAAGACAGAGAAGAACTTACTACATACTCTCAGTATTAAACAAAATCCAAACTGGGTGAGTAGTGAAATTCAGCAAAATATTTGTCTTGATCAGATAAACACCATTTCTGAAAAAGCATTTCAGTACAATGTTGTATCATTGATATTACAGCACTAAAGTCATGAACGGTTGAATCAAATTTCAGATACTTGATTAAACCAATACTTTCATATAGAACAACTCCATGAAATGCAGACAGAGCATCTAAACTTAAAAAACAGAGAACGGAACTGACATAGATAGATATGTTTTAAGTATTAATGAACACGTACATTTAAGAGAAAAAAGTGTTTTCATTAAACTATCTTCATAATAAAGTAATGTAATAAACTTTTTTTTTTTTTTCCCCTACAGTTCTGGACTTGAATAACAGCAGCAACACCACCTCTTCTTCTAGCATAGATCATCAGTTTTTAATCAGATGAAAGGCTTTGAAGTATTAATAGTCAGGAAGTAATTTGTAATTATTTTGGCATTCCTACCCTATTAATGCAGGAGCTCACTGGCAGGATGCCATTTATGAAGTAGATTTTCTTCATATTGATATTGATTTCTGCTAATTTTTGTATATATGTAGTGGCATATGCACAGTTCTGTCTGCAAAAATGTTATTGTGGATTTCCAGCCTACTTAGTTTCTGAGATGTGATAGGGGGTAAATATTAAGGCACAATTAAGACTACTGATTATGTTTTTCCTCTTTAAATACCAATGCTGAAAACCAATCTGAAATCCAAGGGTTAAACTGCATCCTCCCTCTCCAGCACCATCTCTGGAAGTTAATTGAACGGCATTTACTGAGCTATGAAATGTTGTTACCTTTGTGATGAAGACTTGCAGAGTCGCTGAAATTGTTCAGTACCTCAGTGAAAGGTAGGAAGAAATATGTCTTTAGCTCACATTTATGATTTTGAAAGTTCTCCTCCCAGCTACTTTGACAGGAAATGACATGGACATACTTGTATTAAACTGAGCTGAAAAACCTCTCTCCATAAAGACATGAGACACTAGGTCCATGTGATTTGGGTCTAGAAGCAGTCTAGAGGTGTTTACATGATTTCCTTCTCTTGAGAGTTCCCTAGACGCATATTCTCTTTGTCTCTTTTCCCAGGTAAGTTCAGGGAGAGTCTGTACTGTGTAACAAGGAAAAGGAAACACCATCTTTCAGCTGTGGCTCAGGGTTTTACCAAGTTTCTCAGCATTGGGGAAATATCAAGAGCAAAGATAGTCATTGACATCAACCATTTTATTTCTTCATGTGCCCCAAGAAATGAAAACAATTGATCCCTTTTATGCCAGTTTACAGAACAATCACTGTTCAAGGTATTTACAAGTCAGTTTTAGCTTTAAGATATAAATGAAAAAAATCCCATTATTTTTAAGAAGCAAATCTTATCCACTAGATGCTGAATAAGCAGGAAATATATCCATAAATGGGTCAGCTTGGTTTATTTGTGTCTTTAGTAATTATTCTTTGTCTCCATGTGCAAAATGGAAAGCACATTAATCTGAAAATTTTATCAATTAAGAGGAATTCTAAAACAAAAAAAAAATCAAGAAAAAAATGTACAAAGGGAGAAAAGTAATAAAGTAATGGAGAACAGTCTAGATCTGCTGCAATCAACTGTTCCCTTCTCACTGTTCTCAGAATGTGCCCATGCAAGATACAAAACAGAAGACGCCATGTTTGCTTGGCTGCATACACATCTTAATTTAAGCTTGGGTGAAGCATTAATTTCTTTCTCCGTTCCCATGTCTGACCCCACAGTCTGTAACTGCAGACATTTCTGTCTGAGGGGGCGGAGAACAGGAACTCATTGCCCTGAAATGTCAGTTACAGCTGACTTCCTAACTTCTTCCTATATTGTGCAAATTTTAAATGTGGAAAGCAAACACATTATGCAGATTCTCAATGAAATATCAAATATACATTAAATCCTGATTTTACAAATACTTGTTTATCACATCTAGCATGATTTTGCTCCCACTAATGCTGAATTTCATGATATAGAATGTAAGAATTATATGTAAGTTAAACAAATATGACATTAGATTACACCTGTAGAGCAGGTTTGGTTGTGCAATACAAATTTATTAACCAATAATTTATTAACCTTATTAACCAATAAGGTTAATAAATAAACAACACACAGTCTGTTGTTTATGAAATTCAAAAGTTTTTGCTAAGAGTCTTTTTTTGTAGGATGATTGTACATAGGCAGAAAATAAATCTGTACTTGCTACGGTTACTGTTTATACGCAATGCTTAGGCTTTGAAAAAGTTTGCAGCATGGTGTGAGCTGATGGATAAGTCGTCTGATGATGATTTAATAATGTTGATATCTCTAATTATTTTCAGGTCTTAGTAGACATAGTGTATTCCAAGGTTTTAAATTGTGCATTTCTGGTTTTCCAAATATTGTTATTTCTCATGAATTTAATTATAATTTTTTAGATTTTCATTTCTTATATTAAATACACTGTTGTTTGTAGTCTTTTCTGATTTTAACTGTTGAGTTATACAATGATCTGTATGCAGGATTTTTACGTCCTGTATTCTAAATGTTGTCAAAATCTTTTAGTAAGATATTTACATTTTTTAAAAGAAGAAAGTAGTAAGAGAAAAGAACAGTCTGCTCCTTATGTAGTCAGAGGAAACACTTAGAGGTAACCTTAGAAAATGTGGAGTGTGAGAGAAGACATTCACTGAAACATAAAAGTGGGAAAACTGACACAAAAATGTATCTCTTTTAATTACACCTTTGTGGATTTTGAGACAGTCCAGGGTAGGAATCATGGTCAGAATGAGAACAGAAAAGTCCTTCTGTCTCAGGTAGTTCTGTGCTTAGGGCTGGCACTTGAGATGTAGAACACATGTTCTGACATTGCCTATATAAAATAGAGCCGTTCCAGTGGGAATGTGAAATGCAAAAACCGCTCTACCTTTGATTTCCATCTGGCTACTGCAGACTGGAGCTGTTAATACAACACGACCAAAAGCTGCTGCAATCAAGATTATGGGGGTGAGTATAACACTGAGCTGGATCTATTCTCAGGTGTGGAAAATGCTAAAAGTTGTAAACCTTGTTCTGATGAGTCATGAGAAAATACATACATGACATGTATGTGTAAATAGGTAAATAGAGACAGTATAGAGACAAATATATGATGAAGTGTTTTGCACAGGAAGACTGTTCTAGTACACTACCAATTATGAGTAATAGAAGGGAACTGGGAATTGCCCAGTGAGTGCACTGTAACATTACTGAGGACGTTGGGGAAGAAGGAGAAGTATGTAGGGAGACAGAACAGATGCTCAAAGAGAAAAAGAGATCATTACTATAATGTACCATGTGAATATTGAAAGCATAGTACACAAATAAAAAGATTTTAGTGTTTGTGTTCAATTTACTTGCATACATTTTTTCCCTTAGCAGTGTTAATGCAGAAATTTAAATTGACACTACATGACATCAGCAGACTAATGCACCAAGTCCTAATGTATTTTTATTTATGCTTATGCTTTCTTTTCCCTCTTTACATCACTGAAGATATCTTCAGGGATCTCTAAACACTAGCTCTTTACTCATTCATAGTGATGGAGACACTTAAGTTTATGTGAGTTGTACTGCTCTGCCTGGTGAAATAAAAACACAAAGAAGAAATGAAGTGTAGCTGAATTAGAGCTGAGTGGACACTGTATAATGGAAATTATATTTTGTGAGGAATAATTCTCTGTCATTTGCTGGGTAAGACAGTTATGAAGCCAGCAAAAGCTGTCACTGAGAGTCATTGGAGATATTATGACTAACAGTAATTTGAAGTACTACAGGGATTTAATCTACTCACAGAGTGGATTAAATTTATTATCATATAGTTAAGTCAGTAGGGTGCACTATGGCTGGATTTGACCAGAGAGTTTTTCTTGCTGTTAATTTGCTAAATTAGGCTTTGGGCTGATCTCTACTATGTCCTGTGTCTGTTTTATTGATGTGTCCCTAGTAAATCTAAAATGTGCATCCATATCTGTATTTTCAGGGGTGAGATTAATATATGCTTTTCTTCTTTTTCATTGAATCATTCATATTCATTGGAGCAAGAGCTGCTTTGGACTGCAGAAACTTCATTCCCTATTTTGCAGAGCTACAACCATTTTTGATACAGCTAAAATTCAAACTGGTAAAGCCTTGGTCACGTATCTCATTTTCTGCCATATTGGTTAAACTCTTCAGGCAAACTCTGCTGCTCAATGTATTGCTGCACAATCAGTTTTCACTTTGTCTTGCAGTTCATTTCTTCTCCCATTCCTTCATGTCACTAACTACTAAGCTGTGCTATGAATTCATGTTTTCACCTTAGAGTGAGCAATGCCTGTCAAGCTTGCTCTTTAGGATGTTCTTTCTCTTTTCATTGTCACATACTGCTTCCTTTCATTCCTTCATCTTTCTAGTCACAAATAACAGTACATTCATGAACTACTGCCAAGCAAGGAAGAATTGAATATTAGATACCTGCCTAGGGAGGAATTTCTGCATCAGCTAAAGCAAGTAAATATTTTTTTTTTTTTATTATTGATGGGAAATGCTCACCAGTAAGACCAGATTTTAAATGCTAGGTCTTCTTAAATACAGAAATACTTTGCTGAAACAATAGAATGTTTTAGAGGAACATGCATTGCTTATTGTATCACATGCACTGTGAATGTTTTCATTTAGGATATCCTAAATATTTTCAAACTGAGCCAAGCAGAACAGTACAAAATAGTTAATAGTCCAATATGCAGAAGAGCCAAAGGAATCTAATTTGACAAAAGCAAAACACCTACTGTTTCAGAATTCCTCAACTTCCAAATATCGGAGTTCACATTGTTGCTCTACATAGAATAAGTCTTTCAATAAATCAGCTAATATAACACATAGCTTTTAGAAGCAATTTGGATTGTCATATTCAGTATTACACCAGAGCAGATAATTGTGGCTAAACTAGTGACAGGTGGTTGGACTGAGCTGCAATTAGTTACAGTCCCAGGAGCAGCCTATTTCACTGCAGCTGTGCTATGAACATGAGCAGTGCAGTGTGGAAGCACCTGCGTGGTCATTCCTTGTATCCCTCCTACCACCCACAAACAGGAACGGTGGGGACATCATGCAACATGCAGATTTTTCTTGTGCCTCTCTTCAGGACGGCCTAAGAATGGATGTTCCTTAACCAAACTCAATCCTCCCAGAACACATATGAACAAAGCAAAATCAAACATATCAGATGCTTGCCCACCCAACAGGTTGCAGCATTAGAATACTGAAAAATAACTGTTACATTATGTATTTAAACTGTTGAATTTCTCTATTGAAATGTCACTTTATTCTCCTTTCTAACTCCACACAGTAGTCCTGATTCTCTTTATACTTGCAGCCCAATAACTTCATTGAATTGTGTAATTTCTGTTCATACCTTGTTAAGAGGAGGATTAAATGGATTTAAGAGCTGAACTATGAATGACTGTCAGTTTATTTTTCATCCTTGTCTTTTATTTCAGTATGCCCAGTTATTTCTTACTCCATTTTTTAGATATTTTTTAAAGTAAAAAATTTTAGTGGAGATAAAGTGGAAAAATTATTTTTCTCCTGAGAGAGAAAATACTGCAAAAGTAGAAACACTGGTGACAATTAAGGTATTAAATAGAGAAAAAACAGTTCCTGGTGGTTCTATAATAGTGTACTAAATGATGAAATCATAAATCTGTACCTCCATGTTAAAATAACAAAAACATGTCTCAGGACCTCACTACCAAGTCATGCTGGAGAACACTCACAGCTTGATGGTTTTAAGTGTCCTCTGATAGTGTTTTCCCAGAATATGAAAACAGAGATGATATACAATTACAGATGTTTATACTTTATTAACATATTATTTATGCATTTCATAACCTTTAAAGTACTTAGCTACACAGAAGCCCAAGAACTAGAGAGTGCAGAGAGTCAAGGGTACAGACAAAGTTTGGATTCCTCAGCTAAAGTTAATTATTGATCTCTTTGGTCTCTAGTTTAAGAAGTTTAAGAAACACCCTCAGGTCCCCTAAACTGCCATTTTGATGAAGTACCCTTCCTCTCTGAACAAACTGGCAGACGTACGCATGTTATAAATGTCTAGCTGATGGCCACCAGGGAGTGGGGAACGTATGACAGCCAAGCTACGTATAGGGGAGCACAGAGGAGCCAAATTCGTTCACCTTGGAGAAGAAGAGAGAAGGCGAAGTCTAACTGCAGTCAATCTAAATGGGCTAAGCAGGGACACCTCTTTGAGAAGATGGAGGTACATGGTAAAAGGTGTGAAACAATTATCACAAATTAAAGGAAATTCTGACTGCTTATAAGGAGAAGAAGAATAAAAAGAAACTCTGACTGTATTCAAGCACTGTATCCACAGGGGTATTGTGGTTTAACTCTGGTAGGCATCTAAGCCCCCCACAGCCTCTTGCTCACTCCACTCCAGTGGGATCTGGGAGAAAATTGGAAGGGTAAAAGTGAAAAAACTTGTGGGTTGAGATAAAGAGAGTTTAATAGGTAAAGCAAAAGTTATGTGTGCAAGCAAAGCAAGATGAGTAATTTCTTCACTACTTCCCATGTCGGACAGGTGTTCAGCCATCTCCAGGAAAGCAGAGCTCCATCACACATAATGGTTGTTTGGGAAGGCAAACGCCATAACTCTGAACATCTCCCTTCCTCCTTCTTCACCCAGCTTTTATTGCTGATTGTGATGTCGAATCATAGAATCATAGAATCAATGGTTTGAGTTGGAAGGGACCTTTAAAGGTCATCTAGTCCTACCCCCCCAGGCATGAGCAGAGCTATCTGCAAGTAGATCAGGTTGCTCAGAGCCCTGTCCAACCTGATCTTGAATTTTTCCAGGGATGGAGCATACATCCCCTCTCTGGGCAACCTGTTCTAGTGTTTCACTACCTTCATCATAAAAAATTTCTTCCTTATATCTAGTCTAAATCTACCCTATTTTAGTTTAAAACCAGTATCCCTTGTCCTATGGCAACAGGCCCTACTAAAATGTTTGTCCCCATCTTTCTTATAAGCCCCCTTTAAGTACTGAAGGGTTGCAATAAGGTCTCCCCAGAGCCTTCTATTCTCCAGGATGAACAGCCCAAAGTCTCTCAGCCTTTCTTCTCAGCACACGTGTTCCAGTCCTCTGCTGATTTTTGTGGCCTTCCTCTGGACCCACTTCAACAGTTCTATGTCTTTCCTGTGCTGAGGAGTCCAGACCTGAACACAGCACTGCAGGTGGGGTCTCACAAGAGCGGAGTAGAGGGACAGAATCACCCCACCTCACCTGACCTGCTATCACACTTCTTTTGATGCAGCCCAGGATATGGTTGTCCTTTGGGCTGCAAATGCACACTGTCAGCTCATGTCCATCTTTTCATTCACCAGTAACCCCATGTCCTTGTCCATAGTACTGCTCTCAATCCCTTCATCCCCCAGCCTATTTTGATACCAGGGGTTGCCCTGATGCAGCTGTGTCTTCTCCCAACTTCTTGTGTATCCTCAGCCTACTCACTGGTGAGGTGATGTGAGAAGCAGAAAAGGCCTTGACACCATATGAGCACTGCTCAGCAAGAAGTAAAACATCTCTGTATTATCAATATTTTCTTCATCACAAATCCAAAACATAGCACCATATAAGCTACTATGAAGAAAGTTAACTCTATCCCAGCCAAAAACAATGCAAGAGGCTATGGGTTCCCCATCCCTGGTGATGCTCCAAATATGACTGGACAATGACCAGAACAACCTAGTTCTTTTGTCTTAAAGCAGAAAAGTGGATGGGACCCTTAAAGGTCATCTAGCTGGATGGCCAATTGGGACTAGATAATCTCCCAAGGTCCCTTTCATACTGAACTATTCTGTGGTTCTACGTGTTAATTTATATCTGAGTTAAGAGCCATCATTCTGCCAAATGAAGCTAAAAATACAGCTTCTGATTGTGAGTCTATGGATCCATAACACAGGGCAATGAATACCAAGGCAATTGTGTATTTGCTTAAGGAATTGATGGTATGATATGAAAATATTTTTTCTTTACCAGAGAATAGCCAGATCCTGTTAAAATCAGGCAGGAAAACTATTAAATGCAAACAGTGAAAGGATTCTTCCCCCCTCCCCCTTTAAAATATAGTTATAAGTTATAGTTATAATAACTTATAATAATAACTTATTAGTTATAAGTTATAGTTATATAATTATAAGTTATAGTCTCAGACTTTTTATAATAGTCTGACCACTGGAGAGAAAGGTTCTGCCCCAACTTGTATGGCTGTTCAGAGTACCTGTTAAGCAGCTAAAAGAAGTTTGATCACAGAGTTTAAACTGCCCCCTTACTTTCTGACACATAGACATGATGGTACCTGGTGGCACAAGAACAAAATACTGGACATTCGAATAAGAAAGTGATGAGTGCCTGCACAGAACGTTTTAACAGATGGACCAAATGTCCAGTATCCTCAACTGGTATTAAGAGATGTAGAGAAGATAATTTCATCTGAGTACAGGTCTGCAGCTGATGAGATTCAGATATACTACACCTTTTACAGTATTACAGTATCTCTGCTTGCAGAGACAATTTAGCATTATATTCACTTAAATCAGGAAAAAAAATCCATTTGATTGTTGTTTTTTCATAAACTTTCATGCACATTTATTCTTCAATAAAGGGGAAAATTCATGTTGTCACATTCTGTCTAAGAACAGAATTTTTTTCCCAGTTGATCTGCTGTATAAATGAATAATGTAAAGAGATTGCTAGTATTACATGTTATTTCAAATACATCTTCCAAATGGAACTTTTGAAAATGAGTATTTACTACCATGTTGATGTCAGATATCATAGACACTGATGGTCACTGATCAGTCACTTCTGAACAAATTTTCTTTCTGGTATGTCAACTGAAAGTTCAGAGGAGGTCTCCATGGTTGCTTTAATTCTAATTCAGTTTAGCTTTTTTCTTGCTTCAGCAGTTAATATATTTTATGTCACTTGTTATCAGTCAGAACATTAGAGTCAAACAGAAATTAGTCCCTTGTGTCTCTCCAGACAATATTTTGTTATGTTTACACTTACTGACCTGCCTTAAGGCAAAATCCCTCTAAAAAGAACAATATAAAAAGCAGAAATTCTAACTCACTTTGAAATATTTGTCAAAAGAATCTAGAGGGTGACATGTCATTTATTTAGGAAAATAGATGAGAATAGCTGAACTGTTTTTTGTGCACCCACATATTTAAAACAGTTAAGCTAGTAAAGTGTTTTTTTTTTTCACTTCACTGCAAAGTAATGAAGAGTTGTCTGTGTTTTGCATATGAATTTAGAAATTAATTTAAAATTTGTATTAAAATATGAAGGATTGATTCCAAAATGTTGTTGGGGTTTTTTTTTGTGTTTGTTTTTTTTTTTTTTATCACATTTTTATTTAAAAAAGGCTGGTAAATCTATGTAGGAGAAATGGTCTAGAAAGCTGCTGCATGTGTGTGCATAAGCTGCTGCTGCTGAAATAGGCAAGAACAGACTCGCGAACAGGTATTTTACAAAGGTCATAACACAGGCCTGGGAGTGCAATAGTAAATCACTACTGCTGAGTGTTGTATATGGCAATAACCATGGTTTATTTAGATTCTGATTTTGTCTTTGAACAACCTTATCTGATTTATAATGCAGATAAAGTACACATATATGAAAAATAAAATTAAGGTTATTCTCTCCGCAATGGCACCCCAATAATAACAATAATAAAAAAGAACAAGTTTTCACCACAAAATTAGTCTTTTTCCTAACCAGTCTTTTTCACCCTTCTTCTGTTGCTATGTAGAATGCCTGAAAATAAGTTTAGGGAAGAGAACCACAATCTCATTTTATATTGTCAGTTGGAGAAAATTACATATTACCTTCAGTTAATAGTATGCTACAGATTAATATTTCCTGATAGAATGAAATAACTATCTTCTCCTCTATCCCAAACCAAGGCCTGTCACAAGAAGCCATGGAGGCTGGTACCTCTCTCTTGATGGTAAAATATAGCCCAAATGAGGGACAAGCAGCTCAACTGGGTCTGACTACAAGAACATCTTTAGGGCTGTACACCTGCAAGGCTACGCCAAGTAGAACCTAACAGCTTGGCTCAAAGAGCAGGGATGTTTGCAAAGGAAGATGTATTCACACTTATGACCTTCTGCTGTTTCAGTCCTCAGTTGCAAAGGACACAGTGGATAGTGGAGGGAGGTGGCCAGCCTTCATGGCTCGAACCCTTCCTCCAACTGAGCACTGAGAGACCTGTATGGCTCATCTCAGGGGTTGGAGGCAGCCATTCTCAAGGCAGGAGGAAGCAACAGCTCCATCTGTTAGAGATGGGGCAGGCCTGGGCATGGAGGGAAGTTCCAGGGCCATTTAGTGGCATCAATCTCATGGCTCACTTTCTGTTCCATGTGAGTCACTTGACAGTGGCCACGGGACTGACACAGCCCCCTCAGCTGTGTACATACAGCAGTGAAGCAGGATGCAGAGTAGGTTAGAAACACCCAAAGAAAGAAACTGCACAGATCTAGGTAATGAGAACAACTAAACTAAGAGAGTGGTCTTTACTGCTACCTGACATCTCAGACCAGAATCAGGTCTATTGTTATCGGCGCCATACAGAACAGCAAAGGCTCAATACTGACAAAGAAAGGTACATTACCTCCCTAGAAATACAATTTTCTACAAGATTAAATGTCATTGAGAGTTCTTGCCTTTGTGTGTATTGTACCCCACTTTGGTTTGAACTATGAGAAAACTGAGGGCTATTATTGGGCAAATCAAAAATGATACACATTGTTCCATACTGTTCTAGGTCTACATTAAGTTCAGATGAATATTAGCTAAAATGCTAAGCATCTGGCAGTGTGGTGTGGGGCCTTTTTGGCACTACAGAGAATCTCATAGAATCTTAGTGAGGGAAACAGAATCCAGTGGTTACTGCCTGATGGGCAGAAAGTTGGTAAGATGGCCCTTTTTGATGTGGGAGAAAGTTCATTAGAAAGATTAGAAAGGAATGGAATTCAAAGAGTAATATGCACCTTATCCAATATCCACAACAGCTAGCAAGCTAAATTATGTTATCTTGGCAGCAGTACAATTTCTTTGCATATACATATGTAAGCTATTATTGAAATATGAAATGAGATCAAATATTCAATTAATATGAGTACATGAAATATCTGTCGAACACAGAGATTCTACACCATGAAAACTCCTGTCACACAACATATATGAAATGCAAATTGCATCACAAAAATTATGCAAATCTCAGGACAGACTAGAGACTTCTCTAAGTGAAATGTTTTGTTGAATTTCAAAGGGTGCTCTTTATGATTTCACATATTGCCTGAAGTGTTGTATGTGCATAGGTCTGGGGTGCACAGGACTAAATCAGTTTTCAAGTGATTACAAAGGGGACTTTGTCCCATAGCATGACAGTCAGTATACCCTGTGCCAGTCTGACCATATTTACCATAAGGGTTGTGCCACCACTGTGGTGTCAATATCAAGCCATAGCCCAGCCACACTGGGGAAAACGTAAAGTCAACCACTATACTGATAAAGTTAGTTACATCTCTTCATAAATCTTGTGAATTCTAACACATGACTCAACTGGCTGTGCCAGTACAGGTGCTTTAGTGTAGATGCACAGGAGTGCTTTTGTCCAAAGAGCACACTTTGCTTGTGAAGGGTGTTATTATACCGATTTGCTGCCAGTACAGGTAGTGGACAGATGTTTACAGAGCAAACAGGCCGAGTGGCTGTATATAAATCTGTCCCCAAACTGCTTGTTATTGCCATTCTGGTGCAGTTTGCTGTCCCCTCCACTTTGCCAGCTGGAAGGGATCAGACAAGCTCTTGACATGGGCAAGGTCAGCTAGGCTGGCTCCAAACCAACAGCAAGGGAGCTTTACTCCAGCTGGGCTGGTTTTGCCAAAGAAGATCAGGAAGAGTTTCCATAGCCCCTTGTGTCAGCATAAGGATGGGAAGGTGTCTCCCAGGTGTTGGTAGAAATTGATGGTGGGGACATTAAGCCGGTCAGCTGCTCCACTGAGATTCAGAACTAAATGTCTGTGCATGGTCAGAACATTTTGTCTATACACAATCTCCACATCAGTACAAGCAGCTCATTATAGACATCACCTCAAACCCAAGTGTGTATAGTTATGTACGTATGTTGAGGCTGGGATAGAGGTGCTACTTTAGTTATATAAAATTCCAAAGTTTGCAAAGTACAATTTATTTTTTTTCTTTCCTCCCAACTTTGAAAAGTAGGAGAACAGATTTATTTCTTTAGAGAGATAGACACCTCTCACATCTTGCAGCACTCAAGTTTCACACCCAAAATTGAAACAGACCTTGGACCTGTGTCAGAAATTTATTTTTGCAGACTTTGGATTTGCACAGTGTGTAGTTTTTGGCTACCGCAGTGAAAGAAACAAATAATCTATTTTAATTTCATAGCTGGCAAACAGTAGTTTAGTGACTTTACAGCCCATTTTGCAGCCAAACTCCTTTTGTTCAACAACTCTATATCTTGCTTTAGAGGCAAAACTTTATGATAAATTATGATAAGCTATTCCCCTCAACCTATTTATTTAATATGACCTAGAGCTATATTCCAGAGCCATATATTTGTAAAATATACTCCTGTGATAAAACAAACAGAAGATGGGCGTGAAACCATACCTCAACTCTTTTAAATGTCATTAAAAACCTGCTCATACTATGAACTTAGGTACTTTTCTTAGGTGTCATCACAGTAAGAGGTGAAATGTTTGGGAAAAAAAACCCCAAATAAACAAAGGATCCAATGTTACCCAAAATAAGGATATACTTTAAAAATAATACTGTTTTCTCCTTAATGTTTGAATCTGTTTTGTGACTAGACCACTGGGATCTCGGCAAGCAATTGTCTCACCTTTGGAGGTTAACTCTTAAGTGTATTAATTTTTTAAAAATGAATACAAAATCAAGAATACCAGAAAAGATTACTAATATGATGATATTTCTGAGTGTACACATTAATATGTAATATAAAAAGTTAATCTATATGCTTCATACATATTTGCAAAGGCGTATCTTATTTTTGTCACCTCAACTATATTGCTACTGTGCCAGTCAATGGCACTAGGACCAACCTTATGACTCTGGAAACTTTGTTAGATACTAATTCAGAGTCTATGGCCGAGACGGAATGAATATGATTTTGTGGATATCACAAGGTGTTGCATTTTACTCAGTTATTGCACTCAACAGCATTTCTTTCACCTCAGCACAGATCTTAGAAAAGGATGTAGTCCTGACTGTAAGGCTGCTCTCAATGTTTCCAGAATGATCAAATTACTTTGATAGTTTTCATTTTGCTAAGTCCTTCTCCTCCCTTCTCAGACACACTTGTCAACATAAACATGATACTATAAAATGACTGTAGGCTGGTCTGCAATAATCTACATCTCTGCAACCTTCTAGCAGTTACCAGTGTGGGGTCTTTAATGTGCCTCGACATTTTCAACATGGCACTTGACAACAAAGAGCTTGTAGAGGTAAACGATATAATTTCTAATGGTCAGCCTTTTTCTCACAATCGCCTGGATTTCCTTCACCTTGCAATATGCGATGTAAGAAACCCCAGAGTGACTACAGCACAATTTTGAATCAATGAACCATGGGATTTCTGACCAGAATGTTGTCTGCTCCTTTCAAAACATGGCATTGATGTGTGGTTGCTATAGTTTTCTTCACAAATACATTTGTCATTGTGAACACGTTTCTATCAGAAAATAACAAAATGGTGGGTATGTGCAGTGTGATGTGAATCACTAAGAATGGATACACAAAATGCACAGTTTTCCAGCGTAGGCATGCCCTTAGGTCTCACTTCATTCCCTTTAATGTCAGTGGAGTAACACTTCAGTTATAGAGAGTAGGGAGAAACACCTTTCAGATGTAGTAAATAAATCCTTGGCATCACTGTTTTTGAAAAGAAATATTTTCTTTATTTTTTTAAACTCAACCTCTACCATCTGTTCTGCTCTCTAATTACAAGTGCACGATGCAAATAATTCACAAATGTGTCATAAAAACTGAGATAGAAATTATTTAGATCTCTGCTTGTGTATCTCCTGGTCTTAATTCTACTAAGGAAACATCTGCTTTATTTTTCTCTTCTATTTCAGACAGCTAGAGAAATTGGTCCCTTGTCACAAAGAAATCTCTGCCATGGCTTAAAGAAGTCCAGGATACATTAAAGAACCCTGTTGCACTCTCACAGGCTGCAATGGAAACTTTCATGAACATTTAAATGCACTGAATATATTCTATGGATTTTCCTATCATGTCTTCAGTTCTCCTGAATCTATTTGTAGGGTTGGTTCTTTTTTTTGAGGTGATAATTAAGTGCCTACAGGAACATTCTCACTTGGGAGGAAATATTTAAAGGACAGAGACTAAGCAAACTTAGGGTCTATGGTGATCTCTCACTTTACAGTTATTATTTGGTGAAGGAAAAAATCATATCATTTTTTTCAAGAAATGGGCAATAATCTCTTTAGAGAGGTGGCTGTGATTTGAGTAAGAATCAATGTTATGTCAGACATAGCCTAGGGCTTGAATGCAGTCCCAGAGGCTATTTTATCTGCTCACAGAGAAAAAAGTGATGTCATCGTCCTTTATCACATTTCCATGATTTCCATACCTTTCCATAGGCAGCTTTACACTTTGTGTGGCAGGTGACACAAAAACTACATCAGGAAGATGCCCCAGCTGAAAACTGTCCTAGCCAGAAAAGAGAGTATTCCTTGGCCAGGTCAGTTGCCTGGGTCTGTTTCTCCAGCAGTGGCAATGCAAGCACAAACAGCCAGGAGGAAAGAAAGGCGCTTAGGTCTGCCTCTGTTGGCAGCATGTACATTCATCTTGGTGTTAATGCCAGTAAAAGCAGCCCAATTATTAAAGCGCTCAAGAATATATTTCTGGCAAAAAAAAATCTGCATTGAATGCCAGCCACAGAGACTTCAAAACATTTTTTTATTCTTACCTTTCTTCTTGAGCACACAGCACTTGGATGCAGATTTTCAGTCCTTGGAGCTGCTGCTCTGGCTCTGGAGACAATCCCTTTCCCAGGGATCCAAGACATTCTCTGTCACTGAACATTCTGACATTTGTGGGGGCAGAGAGGGAATTGTTTAATTTTTTTATCTAAACCCCCCAAACGTTCTGAGCAAATGTGAGTTCACTTTGTGTAATATCAAGATAAACATAATTGTTGAGAAAGTGGTCAGGACCAACTAGTTCAGGAAAACCAAAAAACTCTCAAGCCCACACACTTTCATTTCTACCCTTAACTTTAGGTAATCCTAAGAGAATAGATATTTCTCTTGTTTCAAAACTTATAAACCTCAGGGTATGTTGTTGTTCTTGTCCATATTCTCCAAACTAGAGAGCTGTGAAGGCATGACTCATTAAAACTCAACACTGAGATGCTGACACCTTGCCCTTCTTTGTACTTCAGAAAAACACAGTGTGCAGGGATGGAAAGAAAGAAACCGTGGTTCAATGTATCCTTTTAAAAGCAGACAAGTTTTTTGACTGTTCTTGACTGTGAGGTAGCTAGTAAACAGTGAGAGGGAAATGCTTTACAATGGTGATATTGATAGGGTTTTTGCTGCACATTGTCCGAGCTGTGACAGAGCAAATGAATCCAGACTACTGAGTCTATGCCACCCTTGCAAAGTACTAAGCAATTAAGTCTCTCAGAAGGTATAAGAGCATATCCAAAAGATATGGAGCATGACAAAAACTTCAGAAAAGCACAGGACTAATCACTCCACTCCGTACAAGTCTCTATGTAACAATATTAAACACTCAGCAGTTGGTGCATTTCTCTAATGCACATGGCTTTATACTTATGACCAGACTTCACAGGTTGCTCTAGGTTATTCCAAAGGCTGTTGCAATGTGAAATAAAATAGATCTATCTAGGAGCATTCCTTTTGCTATTACCTTCTCAAGCTTTTGTGACAATTTCTTTACCTCAGCAGCAGATTTGGTTTCTCTATTAATTTATGAAGTTGAAAGGAAATTACTCCCTTACAGTGAAGCAGTATGCAAACGCTTTATAGTTACTAAAACTCTCATTGATATCATACCTCTCCTTACTAAATCTACTGTCTATCACTAGACAAGGTAACTTGAAAGCCAGCTTCTCAAATATATCTGTATATCTACATGCTTGTGTGCGGCTGTGTCTGACTTGCGTGCACTTTTAAATGACAAATGGAACATTCTTTGAAGAAGATAGGGGACAGCATGAATTAGGATCAATTAGCAGAAAATAGTTTCATCTGAAAGACAGGATCGTTTAAGCGTGGAAAAATGTGAATTTCTTCCCTTGCTGATTAGCCACGTACATCAAATAATATGTACTTTAAGATCCATTTCTACAGCCTCATTAATTTTCCATAAAGGGCCAATGCTTCTCAGCAGAATATTTCAGTTCTATAAAGAAAGTCTACAGGTGATAGATGGAAAACATCCAGAAATATATGTCATCATTCACATGTATTTTGTAGCATGTAAGAAATATTCTACATTCCACAAAACAACACAAAACTCTCTTTGGCTTCAGCAATAGGAGATTTTCAGACAGAGTACAAAGCTGGACATCTTCAGGAACAGTGGAGCAGAAAGCTCAGTTACTTCATGCTTAGCACCATCCAGTTGAATCCAGACACTGGTGTCACCTTAAAGTCATTGTCTCAGCATGATTCCTTGAGATACTCAGGCAACTGTATTGTGTTTGCATGGTAAGGTTTTGGTAGCAGGGAGGCTACAAGGGTGGCTTCTGGTGAGAAGCTGCTAGAAGCTTCTGCAGTATCTGACAGAGACAATGCCAGCCATCTCCAAGATGGACCCACTGCTGGCCAAGGCCAAGCCTATAAGCAGTGGTGATAGCACTTCTGTGATAACATATTTAAGAAAGGGAAAACAACTGCTGTGCAACAGCAGCCAGAGAGAGGAGTGAGAATATATGAGAAACAAACCTGCAGACATGAAGGACAGTAAAGAAGGAGGGGTAGGAGGTGCTCCAGGAGCTGGAGCAGACTCCCCCACAGCCCATGGTGAAGACCATGGTGAGGCAGGTTGTCTCCTGCAGCCCATGGAGGTCCATGGTAGAGCAGATTTCCACCTGCAGCCTGGGGAGGACCATACACCAGAGCAGGTGGATGCCCAAAGGAGGCTGTGACCCCATGGAGGACTCATGCTGGAGCAGTTTGTTCTTGAAGGACTGCACCTAGTGGAAGGGACCCGTGTTGGAGCAGTTTATGAAGAACTTCAGCCTGTGGGAAGGACTCACTTTGAAGAGGTCCATGGAGGATGGTCTCCCGTGCGTGAGACCCCATGCTAGAGCAGGGAAAGAGTGTGATGAGGAAGAAGCAGCAGAGACGATGTGTGATGAACTGACCGCAATCCCCATTCCCAATCCCCCTGTGCTGCTCGCAGGGTAAGAGGTAGAGAAATTGGGAGTCAAGCTGAGCCTGGGAAGAGGGGAGGGGTGGGAGAAGGTGTTTTAAGATTTGGTTTTATTTGTTATTACCCCCCTCTGATTTGATTTGCAATAAATTAATTAAGTCCATTTTGCCTGTGAGGGTAATTGCTGAGTGGTGTCTCTTTCCTTATCTCAACCCACAAAGCTTTCATCATATTTTTTTTCTCTCCCTGTCCAGTTGAGGAGAGGAGTGATAGAGTGGCTTGCTGGTCACCTGGTGACCATCCAGGCCCAACCCACCATGAAATGTGTACTTGTGAAAATTAGCATAGAGGACAAGTTAGATGTTTTGAAGTGTACCAACATTTCCTTGATTAATGCCAGTAGAATAGATTTATCTTCTCTGTCAGAATCTTCTGCTTTACAGATACAGGTAGAAATATGTAAAACAGTTCATGTGGTTAGCTCAGAATGACAGCTTCAAACCTACTGTTTAAATTTTGCACAAAGATCTTTGGAAAAAGAGGTGAATTATGGGAAGCTTAGTCTGCATGTTGGATACAGCATTCAGCTTTTTCTTAGTTTTTGGGGAGAGGTGACAAAAGTTGCAAATGATACTAAACCAGTCAGAAGAGTAATATAAGGACCAGTTGTGAATAACTGCAGATCTAGGACTCATGTTAGAAGGATCAAGTAAGGAAATTCAATGTTGACAAAAGAAGAGTGTGTGGCAGGTGCACCCGCCCAAAGAAAATAGGGCTTCTTGGCTGCTGAAATTTAGCAGCTATTGATTTCCTTTTTCTGTGCCCTTGTTTCAAGGCTTTGTGGTAGTGGGGCCTTTGGCCAATGGGAGCTGCTGTTGACCACAGATCAGATTTGACCTGGATATAAATGGAGTCCCTGGGGGATTTATTTTGAGATAGTCTCCCCCTGAAGCAGCATGCTGTGATCGAGGACTCTCCCCTTGGGTCGGGACGCTGCCCAAGGAAACTCTTTGAGGTTACTTGGTTCGGGACGCTGCCCTTAGGAGTTCATTGAGGTAGAGAGTCCTCATTTGTTAGGTGAGTGAGAGAGCATTTTGGATTGTTGTTAAACCCTAGGAAGTGGTGATTTTTTCTCCTTTCATGGGCATTTGAACCTGATGTTGAATAGTCATGGAGGGCTAGTTAATTGGGTTGATCATAAATTTTAAATTTTTGGTTGTTTATTTATTTGAGAGCCTCTGTAACAGCAGGATGCATGTGGGAAAGGAGACACACACAACTTTGCATGCATAGCCATGGGCACTGTGATGATCATTATAATAGCTAGTCCCATGAAAACACAGTTCAGTGCTCCCATGGAGTTAAAAAATAAATGACATGTTAGGAACTATTAGGAATGGAATACAGTCCAGAGAGTATAATTTTTACACTGTATTTGTCCACAAGGTATCTCCAGTTTGAATATTGTGTTCTGCTTTGGTTCCTCTCCCCTCAAAATATAAAAGACCAGGAAAAACTGAAGTAAAAGGTGACAATGGTCTAAAGCCTGTAGGAAAAAATAAATGAATGAAAGTTGACTGAAGACGGGTATGGCAGAGGCCTGTGACTGACATAGAAAAGATGGTTTGGGATATTTGTTCAATGTCTTATCATGAGGCTAGCATGTGGCAGGTTCAAAGCAAAGAAGAGGAGGTGATGGTGAGCCATGATTGTACTTGTCACACTTTGTCACAGGCTGCTGTGAATGCCAAAGGATTTCCATTAGTTCAAAAGGGATTCAAAACACATACACACACACATAAATCAGCCAAAAAATTATATTGTTTTGAAGATATCTTCAGCTCAGCAGGTATCTGAGCACAGAATCTGAGCACAGATCACACACTGTGACAAGGATAACTAGGACAGCTTCCCTCTTTATTCATTCTATGCTGCAGCCCTTCAGAGGCAGCCACTCTTCACTATTTTGACCAGAAGTCAGCCTGCTCTAATATAACTTCCTGTTCACTGTCACATGTATGAACGTGAGGAAGAAAGATATTTTCTTAAATGAAACTTTTAAAAAATATTTTTTACAAAGTTTAAAAGACTTTTAGAAGACTTAAAATGTCAGTGTTCATTATATTGTGAAAAGGTCAGGAGGGATAGGTGATCATTTTCTTTCAGTAACGCAAATGTAAAAATTGTTAGTGAAAATATAATTCTGGTCACTTTGCATTTTATTTCACACTTCTTTCCATGTCCTTAGGAGGAATTTACACATCCTAAATTGCATCTTCCTTGTCTTTGCCTTGCAAGAGAAAGAGGTTTGGTTTTTTTTCCCCCCATTGGATTCTGTTAGGCTAGATTTCCATTTTTCAGAAGTATATCTAGATGCTTCATAAAAAGGGAGGATAAAAACAAACCAAAGACAAATTCATGGTGAAATAGAGCTGTGGGGAATCCTGCTACTGTGACCATTCCTCCTGTTGGCTTTGAAAAGACTGTTGTGAGCACTGTGGCTGATGTTTCCTTTCAGGCATATGACACACGAAGCCCAGCTAGCTCTCTACTGAAATAATTTCCTTTGTGCAACGTAAGACAATAACTAATATGCACATCCTTGAGGTAAACATTGATGAATTTATTTCACCAAAGCCTTATTATTAAAATGCCAGATATGTCAAAAAACAGAACAAAACAACCTCATTCAAACTCCTCCCTCCTAATTAATGAGAGTTTTTCTTACAAAACTGGCAGTTTTAACCTTGATGTAGACCTCCTTTCTGCCTGGCCCCCAAAAGGGGCTTTCACAGCTCATTATTGCTGCCATCAGAGCCCGTTGCAGAGGACACGGCTCACATGCAACTGTCTGCTGCTTAGAGCAATCTCGGCTCCCTCCAGTGACCAATTCAACACTTACAAATAGCCATGGGTTTTAAGTACTGACAATGCTAATGCATTCAAATGGTCGACCTTTTTTCAGCGGCAGTCTTAATAGACACTACCTTTGAAAACTGTTTATTCTTTTCTTCCTTATCTGGTCTCCTTTTATGTGTGAAAATTTCCCTGGTATACCCTAATGCTAATTATATAGAAGAACAATGAGGTTTCCCATCTGAGTTTGATTAAAAAAGAGAGCAGTGGATAAAGCAAGTATTTGTAGTGTCTGCAGACAGACTGTTTAGGCTGAACCCATCACAGTGTAAAGTTACTAAGTTTAACAAAATATTATTGTTACATGACAAAGAAAAAGTAAAAACTAAGTGTTGCCTCTCCTGCTGCAGTACGGCAGTTTTGACTGAGTGAATTAAGAGAACAGGTACTGTTGAGAGAAGGTATTTAACCACGCAGCAGCAGAAAGCATGTTACATTTTGCATCCACATTTCCTGCCGGCCAAAGGGTTTCAGGATTGTGGTGCTGATGCTATCTGCTTTCTATCAGAAGCATGCCGGATGTATTTTGAAAGTTCTAACTGCTCGTTGGACAGGATATACCCTCTGCTTGAGAGGAATGTCAGTATTTCTGTTGTACTCCCTCTTATTGTGTGACTAGGGCCTTACAGTGTGCTGCCACAATATAGGCTAACAAAATAAGCTTTTTTTCCCCCTTTTGTTTGCTTTTTTCCCTAAAAAGTTAAATTGACAAGAAAGCAACATCTTAGGCTGCATTATCCCAACCCATACAAGTAGCTTTGGTTTCTGTTCTTCTGTGTTTCCAAGCCTCAGAACACCAACAAACCTGTCTAAAATCAGCTTTCCGCTAAGAAAACAACGTCCTTGTGAACTGCATATTCTTCCCTAGTAGTTCTGTATAAACTATACATTACCAAGTCCTGTTCTTTAGCTGAGTCCACCAGGAGACAGTACAAGCATATGGATCATCAGAGGCTGCTGCAGAAGAGGCATGTGGGACAAATCATAGAATCATTCAGGTTGGAAAAGACCCTTGGGATCATCAAGTCCAACCATCAGCCCTACTCTACAAAGTTCTCCCCTACACCATATCCCCCAACATCTCATCTAAACGACCCTTAAACACATCCAGGGATGGTGACTCCACAACCTCCCTGGGCAGCCTATTCCACTCTCTGACCACTCTTTCTGTAAAAAATTTTTTTCCTAATGTCCAGTCTAAACCTCCCCTGTCGTAGTTTAAAGCCGTTCCCCCTTGTTCTGTCACTAATTACCTGTGAGAAGAGACCAGCACCAACCTCTCTACAATGTCCTTTCAGGCACTTGTAGAGAGTGATGAGGTCTCCCCTCAGCCTTCCCGTCCTCAAACTGAACAGCCCCAGCTCCTTCAATCACTCCTTCATCCATGGGACCAGGCAGCAGAAGGACATAAAAACTAAGTGAGACTTGTCAGTCATAAGGCAAGTGGTGGTGAAAACATGAGAAGCTGGAGTGGGTGAGTCCCAGTCTCTCCTCCACACTGAGGACTGACCCTCACAAGCACTGCACACAGGACATGGCCCCAGTCAGGGTTTCAGCAGCAGCAACTCTTATGCCTGCCCCTTAACCTATGCCCTTATTTATCATGTAATTTTTTTTACAGGAGAGAAAATTTCTGGTTCTGACTGCTCTGTTAAGTGATTTGCATTTACTGGATCAGTTTTCCAGCTTTCACATAACACTAGTTATTTTTTAATCAGTTGTATGTGCTGTCAATCAGAGCAATACTGCTATGTAAATGTTTGTGGGACTATTGGACAAAAGCAGGCGGCCCTTTGATGGCTAGACAAACACTGCGCAGAAAACTTTATGTTATTATGTGCATCCCCTTCCAAGCACCATTCTGATAAAGCGGCATCCCTGACAGTCCTGGAGGAGCAGCCCTGTTGCCAGCGGAGTCTCAGCTGGCAGGTGCATGCCAGGTCATGGGGACACGCATGCTAGGGTGAAAGCTTCAGCAACATTTAGCCAGGTACAGTCTTCATCTGGTCCGTTACACACACTGGCTCATACAATTTAGAATCAAAATCTAGTCAGAAAATTAATCCTGTCACCTGTCAAAATAAACATCTATACACATTTTCAGAACTTCTGAAGACCTGAAATCAGAGAATACTGCTGTGATTTTCTTTCAATTCAGAATTTCCACACGATTCTGTTCCTGTCACTGACTATCAGGGAAAACTCTGCACCCTGATTTATCAAAGTAAGAAGAAAACAATACAATATGATCTGTGCACCAGTGTGGACTGAACACCACAGGTCTTTCTAAGGCAGTCCTCTGAAGACTATATAATCATTCATATGGATAAGCACTCATCAAATAAGTAAGAATTGCAGTGTCTTGCCCTTAAAATTTACATGCATTAATGAAAGGAAACATTTAGAGTGTTTAGGGATGGCTGAACTTAATTAAAATGCAGTCCTGCCCTGAAAATGAATATAGAAAAGTGGCAATTACCCAGCTGAAGAGGTTTTCATCAAGAAACAGTATTTTTTTAAAGAATGGTTTGAAGGTCAATTTCTTTTTGTTCAGCATCATAAGAAACCCATCAATCTCTAGTTATTTATTTCAGAAGTTTTAAAATGGTTACTAATTTTCTTGTTTAAAATGCTATCATTTTAATGCTTAAGAAAAAAAAAAACCAACAGAGCAAGAATGAATCTTAAAAACCACCTCAAAATGCATAAGAAATATTTTTATTTTTCTTGACTTTGAAGGAAAAAAAAAAGGGATATTTAAACTTAACCCTTGCTCCAGACAGACATTTTGAAGAGAAAACCCTGAAATTTTTGAAGAAGAGTATAACATTATAATATCCCAGTTCTGATTTACTGTATTTTTTGTATTGTAACTGAGAAATTAATGATTTTTCCCCTTTCCCTTCTTGCTTGCCCATTAAAGTAGGCAGGTCTCTGTCCCTAGTCAATGATGTACCTACAGCATGGGTGGTGGTTTCTATCAGGAAAGTAAGATCTTTCCTTACTTTCTCCTGGGCTGCCTTTCCTAACGTCATAACAGGAGGGCACGTTGGATTTCTGCTAAGGAGAGTAAGGCCTCTTTGCAGGCTTGCTTGAACGTTGTCCTCCAGAGGCAAAGTGCCAAGACCAGGATGTGAGAGGTCACTCACGGATATAACAATATTTATGCAGTTATTCGACTTCGTGTTTTCCCCTGTGTATAAAAGGCTATTAACAGCTTTTGTTTCATTTTCAGATCTATTGAGCCCTCTGGTTTCCAAGGAGTCTTTGCCCTTAGAGCTTACCTGATGCTTCTGCACTAAATAATGATCTTAGTACTACATGTCTTTATTTTAAATTTAGGGTGTTTCTCTGTCAAACCAGGGAGTTACAAGTTGCATTTCTAAGCAAACAAACAACCTAGAGACAGATGACAGTTAGCTTAACCTTACTGTCACTTTATGGCAGGGACACTACTTTCAGATTGGTAGAAATTGGACAGTTAATGACAGAAAAAGTATGCCTTAACTAAACAGGGAGACTGATGTGAAGCTAATCTGAATGTTATAGAAAGTAGGTGATCAGCTTTAATCTTTCAGAAAACCTTATACTTTTCATAAAGAAAGCAAGAAGCAAGTAGCAATAAAGAAAGCAATCTTTATAACAATAAGTGAATGACTAATTAATATTAAAGATAAACAAAACCACTTAATAGAACTCTCAATATTTTTCTTTCAATAAACCTGCTCACTAAAGCTTCAGACTACTCATCTGCATGCATAAAAGATTAGTCAATCTACAGTGTCACATGTAAAGAACAATAAGAAATTAATGTAAAATAGCTCAGCATAAACCTTCATTATTTGTGAATTACCTAACGTAAAAGCAGCTCAGGCAAGGTGTCGGGTGAAAATACCTATGATGTATAGTTATGGGTGGTAAAGGGTGCTTCAGAGGCCCCAGATACATGAGTTCTTCACATGCCATGGAACAACACAATATATTCAGCTAAGTAGCTAGATGCTATATGAACATCAGTTTGAGGTTGATATTCTAAAATATTGTTTCTCTAAAAATATAAATTCCATTTAATGCTAGATTATCACTGCATTTTAATTTATTCTTTTCTCAAAATTTACTGGACATATTCTACAAACTAGCATACTTTTCATTTTAAGTTGCTTTTTCTCCTAAGTTTTTCTCCTCATATTGAGATGTATAATGGAAGCTACTGGAGTTGTAAATCACAATATAGTGGCAATTCATATTATTGCTTGTCCTGTGGCTCACATCTGTACAAATGGTAAATTTCTACCAGCTTTTATGAAGTGTATGAAAGTTTACCCTGAGAGCCAGTGCAGTCCTACTGAGTGTTAACTTTACACTGAATATTTACTGAATGTTAATTTCAAAATAGTAAGATGAAGCCAGACAGATATTAGGTCTGTTTCCCTTTTTCAAATTACCATTTTATTTTGCAGTACTATTCCTTTCTTTCTTGCTCTCTCAAATGGGTTAGGAGCACATCCAGGTAAGGATTCAAATCACGCTGTTAGCCATGCAGGTGTTTAAAACTGTTTTCACAGTTGCAAACTGGCAAGAAAAAGAGTGCATGGATGATTTATGGCAACACAGAAGAGGACTTTATGAACAGAAAATACAGAAAAGATACTGATGCAACTAGTTTTCAGCAGGGTCCTCCTGTAGAGGAGGAGATATCAGAAGAGAGATTTCAGGTCCTTGGGGAAAATGGTTAAGGGGTCAGGGGCACAAATTGTGTTTTCCTTCATCCCTTCAGTTGTTGGGATGGATGAAGAAGAATACCAGAGAACTCAACAGAGGAACTTGTGGCTCCAAGACTGGTGCTACTGTCAGGGCTTTGGATTTTTCAATCATGGGTTGGCATACAGGGCACCAGACCTTTTGGCATTAGATGGAATTCACATGTCCCAGAGGGGGAAAACGATCTTTGGGCAGGAGTTACCTGGGCTCATTGACAGAGCTTTAAACTAGATCTGAAAGGGGCAAAACACCAGCCCATCAGAAGTGCATGTATACCAATGCACACAGCATGGGTAACAAACAGAAGGAGCTTTGAAGCCATGATGAAACAGGAAAATTATGATGCCGTGACTATTACAGAAACATGGTGGGATGTCTCCCATGACTGGAGTGTGCCAATTGATGGCTACAAGCTCTTTAGGAGGGATAGACAAGGAAGGAGAGGTGGTGGGGTGGTGCTGTATGTTAGGGACTGTTATGATTGCTTTGAGTACAAGTGTAGTGAAGACAGGGTGGAGTGTCTTTGCATTAGAATCAGGGGGAAGGCCAACAGGGCAGATGTTGTAGTAGGAGTCTACTATAGGCCACCTACCCAGGACAGAGAGGTGGATGAAATATTCTATAGGCATTTAGGAGAAATCTCACGATCGCTTGCCCTTGTTCTTGTGGGAGACTTTAACTTCCCAGACATCTGCTGGAAATACAACATAGCAGAGCAGAACCAGTCCCAGAGATTCCTGGAATGTGTGGGAGACAACTTCCTGATGCAACTGGTGAGTGAACCGACCAGAGAAGGTGCCCTGCTGGATCTCCTCTTTGTGAATAGAGAAGGACGATGTGGCGGTTGGAGGCCGACTAGGGCACAGTGATCATGAAATAATAGACTTCTCTATTCTTAGAGAGGCCAGAAGAGAGCTAAGCAGAACTCACATCCTGGACTTCAAAAGGGCTGACTTTGTCTTGTCTGGGCATCTGCCTGACAGGATCCCTTGGAGACGGTCCTGAAGGGTATAGGGGTTCAGGAAGTCTGGGCGCTCTTTAAGAAGGAAGTGTTAATGGCTCAGGAGCAGGCAGTCCTCAGGTGCTGTAAGAGAAGCCGGCACCAGAGAGGGCCACCCTGGCTGAACAGGGAGCTTTGGCTGCAACTCAGAGAGAAAAGGAGAGTTTACAGCCTTTGGAAGAAGGGGCTAGCCACTCACAGTGATTACAAAGAGGCTGTGAGGCTATGCAGGGTGGAAAGCAGGAGGTCTAAAGCTCAGCTGGAAATTAATCTGGCTTCAGCAATCAAGGACAACCAGAAATGTTTCTATAAGTATGTGAGCAGCAAAAGAAAGACCAGGGAGACCCTCCAACCTGTGCTAGATGCAGGAGGAAACACGGTAACAAGTGATGAGGACAAGGCTGAGGTGCTTAATGCCTTCTTTGCCTCAGTCTTTAATAACAAGACTAGTTGTATTGAGGGAATCCAGCCTCCTCAGCCAGAAGACAGAGACTGGGAGAATGACCCCCCCGCAATCCAGGAGGAGATAGTCAGTGACCTACTGCATCACATAGACACACACGCGTCTATGGGACCAGACAGGATACACCCGAGGGTGCTGAAGGAGCTGGCTGGGGTGCTCGCCAAGCCGCTTTCCACCATTTACCAGCAGTCCTGGCTGACCGGGGAGGTCCCGACAGATTGGAAATTGGCCAATGTGACATCTATCTATAAGAAGGGTCAGAAGGATGATCCAGGAAATTACAGGCCTGTCAGCTTGACGTCGGTGCCCTGGAAGCTAATGGAGCAGCTCATCCTGAGTACCATCACACAACACATGCGGGACAACCAGATGATCAGGCCCAGTCAGCAGGGGTTTATGAAAGGCAGGTCCTGCTTGACAAACCTGATCTCCTTCTACAACAGGGCGACCTGCTTATTGGATGAGGGAAAGGCTGTGGATGTAGTTTACCTTGACTTCAGTGTGATGGTTTAGCCCCTGCTGGGGTCTGAGACCACGTGGCCGCTGCCCCTCCCCCACAAAGGGAGTGAAATACAAAGCCCCAAGACTGAAATAAGGAAAGGTTTAATACAACAATGCAATAGCAACACAACCAACAACAACAATAACAATAACAGTAACAGTGATGGCAATTAACAGAGCAAAATAGCTACCAAATATAGCAGTGGGAAGCACGATGTACAAAACCACGAGTGCACCGCGCTCCTGCGCCAGGAAAAATGTGACCTGCCAGGATGTGACTTCCGCATGGTATCTGAATAACACGGCTAGAGCTCCCCCCCACTGCTGGGGAAACTTAACCCTATCCTGGTTAAACCAGGACACTTCAGTAAGGCCTTTGACACCGTTTCCCACAGCATTCTCCTGGCAAAACTGGCTGCTCGAGGCTTGAATGGGCACACACTTTGCTGGGTAAAGAACTAGCTGGATGGTTGGGCCCAAAGAGTTGTGATGAATGGAGTTAAATCCAGTTGGCATCCGGTCACGAGTGGTGTCCCCCAGGGCTCAGTGTTGGGGTCACTCCTGTTTAACATCTTTATTGATGATCTAGATGAGGGGATCGAGTGCACCCTCAGTAAGTTTGCAGATGACACCAAGTTGGGTGGGAGTGTTGATCTGCTCGAGGGTAGGGAGGCTCTGCAGAGAGACCTGGACAGGCTGGAGCGATGGGCTAAGGCCAGCTGGAGGAGTTTCAATAAGGTCAAATGCCGGGTGCTGCACTTGGGCCACAACAACCCCCAGCAGCGCTACAGGCTTGGGGAGGAGTGGCTGGAGAGCTGCCAGTCAGAGAGGGACCTGGGGGTGTTGTTTGACAGCCGGCTGAACATGAGCCAGCAGTGTGCCCAGGTGGCCAAGAAGGCCAATGACATCCTGGTTTGTATCAGCACTAGCGTGGCCAGCAGGGACAGGGAAGGGATCTTACCCCTGGACTTGGCACTGGTGAGGCCGCACCTCGATGACTGTGTTCAGTTTTGGGCCCCTCACTACAAAAAGGACATTGAATTACTTGAGCGTGTCCAGAGAAGAGCAACGAAGCTGGTGCAGGGTCTGGAGCACATGTCGTACGAGGAGTGGCTGAGGGAACTGGGGTTGTTTACTGTGGAGAAAAGGAGGCTGAGGGGAGACCTCATCACCCTCTACAGCTACCTGAAAGGAGGTTGCAGAGTGGTGGGGATGAGTCTCTTTAACCAAGTAATAAGCGATAGAACAAGAGGTATTGGCCTCAAGTTGCACCAGGGAAGGTTTAGACTAGATATTAGGAAGCATTTCTTTACAGAACGGGTTGTTAGGTGTTGGACTGGGCTGCCCAGGGAGGTGGTGGTGTTTAAGAGTAGGGTCGACATAGCGCTGAGGGATACGATGTAGTTGGGAACTGTCAATGTTAGTTTAATGGTTGGACTGGATGATCTTCAAGGTCTTTTCCAACCTACATGATTCTGTGGTTCTGTGATTCTGGAGCAAGTGAGATGCCCTCTACTCTTTAAAGAAATGACATGGACCTTCAGTACCAATGTTTGCAGAACACGTAACTAAGTGTGGGCTGCAGCTCTGAAGGGATACTGATCACACCACTGGAACAGAAATGGGAAGTGTTTCAGACATCTCGACCATGCTTTTCAATGGAATTGGCTGGCACAATAAACTTTTATCTTGATGTTCTTGATTAATACCTTGCCTACCTGCATCCTCTGTGGTCCTAACCCAAGTGTTTTAAAGTATATTCCTGTTGAGCACCTGAAATCCAACACTTTACTGGCAAATATTCTTGAAACTTGTCAGGACTCCGGAGCACTAGGACAAAATTTGATATATCAAAAAGCAAAAGTGATGTAAAAAATGGTTTTTGAAAGGTAAATACTGATGGTTTATTCCTCACATTAATGGGTAGAATAGAATGTTTAATGAATAGACATTTAAAATCTTCACCTTTGAAAGAAAAAAAAATAATAATTTTGATCCAGGAATTGGGAAAGGAAATAAACTGTATTTGTAAAATAAATAGCAATACCAGTAAGGCAGATAAAATTGATAGAAAAGTACATACCTATCCAAGGTATCCCTGAAATAAATATTTGTCTTCTTATGAAAGAGCACAATATTGTTTTTGTGATAAGATTTATTCCAAAGGATTGCTTGAATGGAAGCGCATGGATTGAAATGGATCTTTACATGACCCAGGTGTTAAACAAGACAAAGGTCAATCAAAAGAAGTGTTATTTCATCTGTCAAAGTGCATTCTTAGGACTGGAAACACGTGCACATACACAGACACCCCAGATAACTCACTCAGCCCACAGGCCAACCTGCTTATTTTGATCACTGACCAAGCCCTGTATAGATGTGTAGCTCATATTAAGTGCATCAACAGATATAGACAGAAATGCAACTAAAATTTGGGTCCAAACATCTGTTTATCATCTGAGCATCTCTTCTCCCCTTGTGCAAACATACCTTTAAAAATTCTGGATATTTTTATGAATTACACTATGGAGGATCAGTCATGGAAGAACAGGCTTTTGCTTGTGTGTGTGTACATATTTAACTTTGTCACACTGGTTGGTTGAACACCACTGAAATCCACTGGGGTAGGGTATCCCCTATGGGACACTGCTATCGTGAATGGTAGCAACGCAATCGCAGCCAGCTATCATGCAGCTGTGCCCTCAAAAATGTCACTTCTATGCAGTCAGGCAGTGCCTCTGCAGAGAGGAGTGTCTTGAGAAGCATTTAAGGCCAGGAGCATTTCTTACCATGTGGAAAATGCTTGTTTGATACTCCACAGCAGAACACAGCTGAGTATCTATAATAACAGTTTCTACAAGCCAGATATAAGGAGACAAAGATGGTATGAGACTACAGTTACATATTTAGTTATCCACAGATTTTCTTTTACTTAGAATTTCAGCATCAGGAGATAATAATGAACAGGTTTATCACAGAATATTAAATATCACATGCAAATATAATCAGAATGCAACATGAGAGCATTGAGATATAGTCTGTATGACAGTGATTGAATATTCACATTTTATAGTGTTCCAAAAATCTCACATCCCTCTAAATAGTACTCTGTAATGTCCATGACTGTTTCAGTGCATGCTCCATGTTGTTAATCATGTGGGATTTTGAAACACAAGCTAAGAAAGAGCTTTGGCAAAACTAAGGTTGAAGGATTCTGTAGATTTTATTTCTAGGGCAACTATTCATGCTAACACACAGTCTTAAGCAAGTTATAAAAATGTAATATAACAAGGAAATAACAAGGAAATGATAGTTTAATATGGAATCATACATTAATTCCACTTGGAATGGACTGCAGGAGATCATCTATGTGTACACAGAATTATAGAGTCAATTAAAAATCCATTTATACCATTAAAACAACCCTTCTTACATGCTATTCTGGCACTTCTGGTAGTTGCTGTGATACTTATAATATGTGATCCAACCAGACAAGGAATAGAACAGGAAACAAACAAGATAAATTAATTTTTCTTAAGTCACCTAAAAGGAGGCAAGACAGCCTTCTGATTCTAATATCTAGATTTTAATTTACAATGACACTCAAAGAGATGCATCCAAATTTGCATGACCTGTAGCTATGGTAGTTGGGAAAGCTAGTCTATGTTCAACTTTGTGCAGGGAATTCACAGTCCTTGTTCAGTCATTGACTCCTAAAGCTGGAATGCCACAAGGACATGATCTTTTTGTTACTTGGTTATTTACTCAGACCACCCTTTAAAAATGTCTCCTCACTAGGCTCAGACACAAGAACATGCTGTTTTATCATGAGAATCAGCAGAAAAATGTACTTCCAGTTAGTTCTTTCTTCAGTTCCTCAGCTTAATCTCTGACAAGATCAAATACTATGACAAAGGAACATAAATGAAACACCTTTATTTACAACATACAGCTGACAGACCACATCTAAAAATGTTGAGTACAGCACTACAGCTATCGTACATCAGCTGAAACCTCCCCAAAGCAGCTGATAAAAAATAAAAATAAATAAAAATCAACCTCCCTATGAGCTCTGTGTATACAATTTAATCAGCTGCATTAGGTGCATTAGGTTCAATGCAAATGGAAAAATTACCCAGCATGCGTTGACTTGTATTTTTAATGCTGCATTGTATGTGCTTTATGTTCACTGCACAAATCTGGTACCATGCTGTGATCACATTTCTAGTCTCCAGTGTTCATCACGTTTTGACTCTTTCCAAGGCTTTAAGTCTTGCTCAGATCATTTATTTTTTAGCTATTCTTTCATGTGTGTGCTTGTATACATCATTAAGCAAACACTTCTTTTTTGTCTCAAAGTGCATGCAAATTATAGAGGTGACTTGCTAATCAGCTTAGAGGTAGGACAGGGACATTAGTGTAAATTGCAGGTGAGTTCCTGCTGCGTTACCCTAATGTGAGTTAAAATCATCTTGAAAAATGCATTCTGTTTTTTCACTGAGTGCAGTGTCACAGAGGTCAGTGTCTCTACAGAGAGTTTAAATGATTGAAGAACATAACACTGTGATTTTTCCTACTGATAACTGCTAACAAAAAATTTCTGTTTTCTTATGGAAAGCCATATCATTTCATTTTTGTTATGAGTCTTAGGCAATGAGTTATTGGATCCTTCTTGGAGAGTTAAATTCTGACCTCAGTTACAATGGCAAAGCTTTTGCTGACACTGATGATGTCTGTGTGTGCAAATGAAATTTTGCTCTTGGCATACTCAGAAAAACAACATTTAGTTCACAATAAGTGGAAAAGATATGTAATGTGCAGGCTGTATTCCATTTTAGGGGCTAAGGTTAATGATACTGCTATGTAAAAGAGCTTTACCCTTGAGTTTAGGTGACAGAGATATTTTTTCTAATGATGATTAATGCATTCCAAACAGGATGGGAGTTTGCATCATGGACTTAATTTTCTGAAAGAAAAAAACAAACTAATAAGCTAAAGTTGTTTAAAATAGGTACGGAAGAAAGTCTTTGAGTGCAGCATCACCAGTTTACCAAAAAATTATCTGTGAACTGCATTCAGTTTGTTCTGTGAGATATAAATGAAGCTGATGACCCGGGTTGTAGCTAACACTGTCACAAGGGATCATCTTTCCAAAACATACTGTAATTATCAGCTGCAGGGGGGACTGACTCACTAGAGTTTTTCAGGTCTAGCTCTCACTGAGCTATCCCAAAGCAACAGTTGACTTTACCTTTTCTTTCTGCACTCAGTTTCTAAAGTGAAAGTTGTGTCTACTCCTCCAGCTGCAAATGCCCTGGGTCAGAGAAAGGGGCCTCTGTTACCAGTGGAGTTGGGGCTGTGTTACCATGAGCACTGTTGCTGTCACTTCAGTATGACTTCTCACTCTGCTTGCCTTGCTACAATGGATAACACATAATACTATCCAGGAGGGGCATTGAGGCAAATATCCCTTTTCATCTTAGACCTAAAGAGGTTTTGGACTATAGAAAAAAAAACCTTCTTTGTCATCATCATCGTCACTGTCATCATGACCTAATAATACACACCTAAATTTTCCGCTGTGGCAACTGTTCTTATCTCACAAAGCTAAGACCTGTTGCAGCAATCCTCCGGGAATCTGTAGATGGATGAGTCACCTAGGTTTTGACTACGTGTAACTATGATCCACTGTGAAGAAGTCAAACTTTGGTTAAGAGATTCCTGAGCTGACATATATGTTTCAGTTAGTTACAGTTACAGAAAAATAATTGGATATCAACTTCCTGCTCATTCAAAGGTATGTTTTCTCTCTACTCTTTTCTCATGTAGAAATAGTAATTAAAAAACAAAACAAAACAAACTCCACAGAACAATCCTAATTTAAATTTTAAATTTAAGAAAATTTATAAAGTGCTATGCTTTTACATTTAGTCAATCATTAAAAATAGAAATTCATGTTATGATTTTGACCTTTTAGTTTCAAAAACGTTTCTCACAATTCTACTGAGGTTGCCACATTGACACACTATCACTTCCACAGATTGTCTCACCAAGACAATATACCAAGTGTACAATGTCATATCAGTGAAACACTTCTTTCTCTCAGCACATATCCTAGTGTTATAGGAAAAGATATCCTTTGCCAGGATCTAATGTGAACAAAAATAATCAAAAAAAAGGAGAGGAAATAAATAGCTTTAAGTCAGAGGACTAAATTTAAGTTTACTCAGTGTCAAAAGGGGTGAGCTATCTCAGTGAGTGTGCTTGTCTATCCTCTGGTCTAACCACCTCTACTGAATTAAATAAAACTTCAGCCGTGCATCCTCTTGGAAAGAGGGATAGGGACAGGAGTGGGGGAGGAGACTTGAGACTTAAAAAAAAATAATTTATTTAACCATTTAATATATAATCCTGTTTGATTCTTTACTAGTAGCCAGGCAGTCTTCATTACCAGTCAGTCTTTATCAGTCATCAGGCATTTAGAATTGAATGTGGTTGGTCATCTGTAATTTTTTTTTTCTGACAGTGTGATATACTTTATGTAGTGTTTTCAGATTGGTCTGTTCACATACTGCATCCATATCGCAAATGTAAGTGGTTGAACTAGTAGATATCCAACAGTGTCCTGCAGGAACTGGCACTTAGCCATGCTTCAAATAATACAGGAGGTAAATATGAAATTATAATGTAGAGGTAGATGTTGAACCATGGGGGAGCAAGAATTGATCCTCATTGCTTTGAAAGGACAACAAAGAGAACAACAACAACAACAACAAATAATCATATGCAGGATGCAGGAATTTGGGCCTTGCCTAGAGCAAGAGGAGATCTCTCTGGAGAACTGGTAGCTTTGCAAAAAGCTGGGGTTCCCTGGTGCTCAATGAGTTTGGACATAGTCCCCAAAGATGACTTTGTGATGAGATGTGTGGCACAAACACAAAAAATACTGAGTCAAAATAGCAAAATAATTATGCCTGTAGCCTGGATGCTAATGTGGCCATTTCTAAAAGGTGTCTATTCCAAGACTGAAAATAGAAAGAAGGGATGGCTAAAAATGCAGGAGTAGTTAAAAGCTGCAAGAGTAGTTAAAAGATTAGAAAAAGTCTTCAAGATTATGACATATTAAAACTGAATACTTGGGGAGTTGATCACAAGCCATAACCAAATAAGGAAGTGAAAATTATTAGAGGACTCTTCAGTGTCCTTCTAACAGACAGAGATATAAACTGAAGCTTCACATCCTTGGAGTAAATGTGAAGTATGTAAAGTAAGCATATAAAGATAATTCAGTACTTGAACAATGTACCAGTCATTGGAGTGGGTCCTCTCAGAGCACCAACTCTATACCATGTAGCTGAATACTTTTACCAAATTAAACCTAATTTGGCTAGCTGGTCTTCTGCAGCCTAATGCTATGTTGTGACATAGGAATTACTTCATAACACCTTACAATGTCTGTTATTCATAAAGTCAGTTTGGGGCACAGGAGGGGACTTTGTCCCCTCTGGGGCAGAATCCATAACAATAGGTTACTTGATGGACTGAACAGTGGAAAACACAGTATCTCCAGTCTAGAATAAAGATGTCTGTGTGCACAACTATGTGTTGTAGTTGCATAAAAGTATTAGAAAGCTCATTATTAACTGTTGGGCAACTCACACAAAGAGTTTTAGAGATACTTTTAACAGCCTTGATTTTCAATGAAAATGTCTTACTCGGGTGATCCCGTAATTGTGAGCTCCTGGAAAAACATGGAGGGTTTCATTTATCTTCATTGCACCCTGGGGTGGTGATGCTGTAGCCATTTGCCACCTGCTGCAACTATTTTGCATCTGTGGCATTTACTGAGATTTGTCTTAAAGGTGGAAAGTTTTGCTTTGTGATCTCATGCATTTGTTAGTGAGTTATTATACACCTGTTTTTCATATTGTATCTGTTAGTAGATTTCAAGTGACAATTTTGTGAAATATTTGTAAAATAACCCCAAAACATGAAGCATAAAATGTCTCCTGTGAACAAATACAGAACCTGCCTTTGTAGAGACACTTGATCATATGTGACACCACTTCAAGGAAGGCAAATTATAACACCCTTGTGTTATAATAAGACAAATTAATCACTTGTATGAAAAAAAAAATGTAATCCACAGCTAAATTATTTTTGCACAACAAATTTCTTTTAATAATGCTCTCCTGTGAATAATCTTATAAATATCATCATGTAAGGAAATACAAACACAGTTTAGACAGTGTAAATACACTGGCAGTAAAATAAACAAAACCCGGGTCATAAGGATTGATCCTTGTTCTTCAATATTTTTATTTTTTTCCTTATTACAATTCATTTTTTGTCTCATTTGATTTTCCTCACAGTATCAACAAAAGCCTGGGAGCTTTTATGTAGCACGTCCATTCCATTTGCAGATTCAGTCTGTGCAGAGAAGCTCATGTTGTCACTGATTTCATTGATCCTGAAGCCCTTCTGGTTTTTGTTTCTAAGAGTAAACTACTAGTACTTGGGGAGAAATATATAAAACTTGATACTTTTTCTCTCTGAGCTGCAAAACACCTTGGACAAAGCATAGCTCTGTTCCCTGTTAAAGATCAATATTGAAGTCAATATTAGAGAGAAGATAGTAGACACTTGAAGACCTAATTCTGCTCAAGCTGGCAAGTGACTAGTCCTGTGAAGCTCGTGGGAAAAGAAAAGTTTTATTTATTTGGTGTCTCCTGCTTTGATCTATCATACTCATAGATTACTGGTCTAACTGTTTTAAAGCCAACAATAAAGCAGTGAATTGAAGCAACTGCTGAATACACTGATGATGTAAAGTAGATTTTACCTGAACTTCTTTTATACTGCTACTCTGAAAGAGTCTTCTGATTAAATTGTTAAGCTGTTTGACAACAGCAACTCAGCTCCCCTAATTATTTCATAATATATTACTTTGCCATGAAACTAAAAGTCTGTATATGAGGAAGTGTTAACACAGGTAAGGGAGGAAAGGAATAAGAAAGAAAATAGTAAGAATCAAAAAGGAAAAGTGCAAAAGCACTTAGGAACTATTTTCTACACATAAAGACTATATTTTCACTGTTATTTTGCCCACTTAATAGAAAACTAACCAGTATCTAGAAGCAAAGATTTTCTATTACTTTGTCAATAAAGGATATAATGCTCAAGTTCAAAGGCATGTGAGACACTGGAACCTTGCAGTACACAAAATACTCTTGGATATACAGCAAAGTGCTTGGAGGGAGGGGAGGGGAAGACAGCATAGAAGAAGGAGAGGAGGGGAAGGAAAGGGAATTTAATAGGAACTATAATTCTGTCCAGCAACAATCCTGTTACTTCAACATTGACAGAGACATGACTCAGAGATAAACACGTGATAGGTGTCATTCTTCTTCAGGACTGGGAAAAAAACTGTACAAGTTAGAGGAGTGCCTAAAGACTGATTACTGAAAATTGTTGCTTGCTGTTTGTGATGGTCTGGTGAAACCATGGTTAATGTCTCAAACATCTGATAAAAGACTTTGGTAAAGGAAATGTTTTCTGTGGAAATGCTGGGGCTGCACAGGCAATGGCAGGAAGATGCAGTGAGAGGAGGGCTCCTGTGGAGATGGATCAGACTTTTAGGGGGCTGGACATCCCTATCTTGAGCAACTCTGTAAAGAGACAATAGACAAGCTGTTTTCATGACACATGTGCCAAAAAGACCCCAATGACCCCCAAGCCTATTTACCCATTTGCAGATGAATCTGAAGGTACAAAGTACACAAGCACCAAAGCAAGGAGAATTCTAGAAGCATAGTCTGCACATGATGCCTAATTAGCCTAATGAGTCCAAGTGTCCACCCAGAGGAGGGGCAAGAAATTATAAGAGGGCACAAGCCAAAGCCCTGGGTGGCTACACCCCTCTGGAACTGGACTCCTAGCTGGTTGGACCAATGATGGAATCAGAATTAGTGAAATAATTCTTTTTTGTCTATCTATCTTTCTTTTTCTCTCTTTGTCTCCTTTTCTCTCCCATTGTCATTCATGTCTTGTCATGGCATGTTTAAGGCTTTTTGGGGAGTGTTATGGTATCTGCCACTAGTCGGTGTATGTTGTAAGGTTTGTCAGTGTATGTTATGAATTTTACTGCGTGTTGCAGAGCTTACTGACAAAGCTTCATGCCAATATCTGTTGTGAGCAAATAAAAATTGACTTTTGTGAATTCAAAAATCCCTGGTGTCATTTTAACTTAATCCTGACCTGGGAATCGGTGAATTTGTTGTCATCCTGACAACGTGGGACGTGACACTGTTGTACACAAAACGCTATTTACAGATATATTTTCTGTGAAATTTATTTTCTCTAAATTAGTATTCCTTTTGTAAATGGAACATTTCATTTAATGATTAGAAGGGGCTTTCAATTAACATAATAATAACCAATGCCTGAGCTGTAAATCCATTAAGTACAGTGTTTTTTCATTCTAGGATAAAGTCACTTCTTTTGAGGAAACAACTCCACATTACTTCTCAGACTCACTGGAAAGGATGAAACAATGCTAACAGAAGTGAGGATCTTCCATGTTAGTAAGCACATAGCCTAACCAGTCATTAGTGCATGCTACCACCTTGCCTCAGTCCATCTCTGTGAGCTGTCTCTCATGCTTGGCAACAATCAACAACAGTCAGCAATTTGAAGCAAAATATTCTCAACATCAATTCAACACAGTACAGAGCCCTGTATTCAAATACTATATAATCCTGCACGCACTTGTAATAATGGACTAATTGTACAGTTTTAGGCTGTATTGCCTAATTTTGACTTAAGTTAGAAGATTTTAGCTATACATGGTTTGTTCATGTGAAGAAAAGGAAAAAGCAAACCAGCAATGTCTAAAGAATTTGCAGCTCCAGGATATTATTTTCCACTGGGAGATGTCTAAACTCTTACATAATCCTCGGTTATAGGAGCCCCAAAACACATGACATGGAAAATGTAGAACTTAGTAATATTTTTAATTATCCGTCTTAGGCAAATATTCTGCATGCTAATTTCTTCAGAAAACCAATGGGTGTGCCATCATATTTTTGCTTAAAAAGAAAGATCGTTTAAAGAATGCAAGACAAAAAGAAGGTATGAAAATATACTTAGCATATTTTAAAATACACATAGAACACTGCCAGCTTTGAAACAAATTCATATCCAACATGTCAGTCATGTGCAATATATTATTTAAAATGATATTTAAAAATAATTGCTTGCATGTCTTTATTTCCATTTCTCCCTCTGAATTGTTAGTCTTTTTAAGTGTAGCCCCACTTCCTAGCAATTTTCTCTTTCAGTTTATTTTCATGTATCAGATGAAGAATTCCAAAACCATTTTCTTCAACCAGGACATGTATTTCTTTAAATGTTTTTGTTAGTTGCCTCCACTACATTATTTAAAAAGAGGAAATATTTCTTCTTAGTCTTAAAAATTATTTCCCTGAACCTTCATTTTAGACCATGTGTGTCCCTTTTGTTTGCTTATTAGTTTAAACTAATTAGTTGTGCAGAAGAATGCATGCACATCCGCTCCACCAAGAACCCACAATAATTCTGCACTCGGTGCAAGATTTTGGTATGCCCCTGAATGAAGCAAGGGCAAAAATCCAAAGATGAACATTGAAATTGGTTTTCTATTGCAAGAAAGGTGTGAGAAAGGCATGCTCTCTTATTGTTGCATCCATTTGTTGGGTTACATATGGCTTGCAACTTTTGAGGATGTAAGAGTAGCCTGATACACATTTAATTTGTGCTTGTTTGGATCTGTCTGCACCGCCGTTGTCTGATAGCACAAAAGACTGAGTAACCATGTAAGAGACGAAGCTGTCAATGCTCTGAGAGGATGCACACTAACACTATAACAACTGCCCCCCACAGTGTGAGAATAGAAGACCAACAGCTGAAAGACAGAAAGTGTTGTCCTTACAGATTCCATCTCACTGGCAGACCACTCATTTTCTGCCAGAGGTCCCTTCCAAGCTACTCTTCCATTCCTATTATCACTCCTTTATCTGAGATTTTATTCAGGTTTCAAGCATTCTTAGTATATCTTGCTCTTAATAGATTTATTCTTCTCTATCTTGTGTATTTTATTTTTTTTTCTCCTTTTTGAATGTCTTTCAATGTACAAAATCTTGCTCCCTTTGTGGTAATCCTAGGTCACAGCAGAAACGATTGTGTTGTAATGTAACTTTTATTATTGAGTTACAGAACAAATAAGAAATAAAATTATAGACATAATTGCTGTCAAGGAAATACATTGTGGAAATTTTTTTTATTTTATTAAAAAAAAGTGGTTAGAAAAAAATTCCAAAGCACTGCTAGCCTCCATTAAAAACTTGTATGTTATGAAAAAACAGGAATGTGACTGGTGTGGCTTTCAGACTTTGTGCTCTAATAGTAACTCTTTTGCTTACATTATGAGAATATAAAGAGTTTGACTATAAAAGCAAATTCCATAGTTCAATGTGCAGTGGTTGGTTTATATCATCTCAAGACTTTTACCCACCCGGGATTTTGCACATGGCTGGGAAGCTGCAAACGTTGTGAGGTATTGTTAGATTATTGTGCTATTGTTCCTTCCAATCAAGACACCCAAAGTTGGAACAAATTTCACTCTTGTTGCACAGGAACATGAGAATAGACAGGAACAGAATAAAAAATCCAATTCACTGTCTTTCCCTTGTTCTATCAACAGTTAAACAAACATCAACAATCATTATAGTTTAAGAAATTGCTTCCTCAGAACAAAGCTGGAGAGTGTTTAAATGTTAAAATTTTCTCCTTTTCCTTGCCTGTAGGAATAACTAAAATAATCATTTCTCCATCGACATTTTCAGGTACATTTATCAATGAGCAATAATATTTGAATAAATTTGAAGTGAAATTTTGGGTCTACTCTAATTTGGCATTCTAGCAGGTGGTGCATATTTCTCCTGATTATTTTACTAGAAATCACAATTTCTCTCAGCTTGCTGAAAATTCAGTTAAAAATGGATGTTCTCCAGAGCAGGGACATGTGGCACACTTTGCAGCTTCATTGCCTCCATGGAGCTCCACAGAGCTTCTCTGTCATGAACAGCCTGGGGCCTGAGAAGAAGTCCTTGTTTGTCTGGGATTGAATTACTGAAGGGAGGGTGCAAAGAAGGTGGAGCCTGACTCTTTTCAGTGGTGCTCAGTGACAGACCGAGGGGCAATGGGCAAAAACTGAAACACAGGAGATTCCCTCTCAACATCAGGAAACAGGTTTTCACTGTGAGGGTGACCAAGCACAAGAACAGGTTACTCAGAGAGGTGGTGGTGATCACCTTTTTGGAGATATTCAAATGCTGTCTGGACATAGTCCTGGGCAACTTGGTCTAGGAGTCCCTGCTTGAGCAAGGAGGTTGGACCAGATGACCGCCAGAGGTCCCTTCCAACCTCAACCACTCTAGACTACCAGCAGTCCAGATCCGATTACTGGTTTTGCAAAAGTTCTTCACAGTAATTGCTGTGTCTCAGTAAAGTGGAAATACTAATACTTCCTTTGTCAAGAACACAGCTGAAAAGTAATATGTACTTTAAGATATGTAATTTAAAAGACACTGAACTAACTGCCTAGATCCAGCAAATGGCTTCAGCAAGTGCATAACCTGAAATACTGTAGCAGTCCGGAAGAAATCATCAGTACAGTTATCATACAGCCTTCCTGAATAAAGGAAATGTTTAAAAACTGCAACTGGGCAGCAGTAAAACAAGTCCTTGCTTTCGTTTTTATGACCATAGAATCATAGGATGGTTTGAGTTGGAAAGGACCTTAAAGATCACCTAGTTCCAACCCCCCTGCTAGAGGCAGGGACACCGTCTGCTAGCCGAGGTTGCTCAAAGCCCCGTCCAACCTGGCCTTGAACACTGCCAGGGAGGGGGAAGCCACAGCCCCTCTGGGCAACCTGTGCCAGTGTCTCACCACTCTCACAGTGAAGAATTTCTTCCTTATGTCCAATCTAAATCTACCTTCTTTCAGTTTAAAACCATTACCACTCATTTTATCACTATGCTCCCTGATAAAGAGTCCCTCCCCATCTTTCCTGTAGCCAACCCTCTTTAAGTATTGGAAGGCCTCTATAAGGTCTCCTCAGAGCCTTCTCTTCTCCAGGCTGAACAACCCCAACTCTCTTAGCCTGTCCTCATAAGGGAGGTGCTCCAGCCCCCTGAGCATCTTCATGGCCTCCTCTAGACCTGCTTGAGCATGTCCATGTCCTTCTTATGTTGGGGGCCCCAGAGCTGGACACAACAGTACAGGTGGGATCTCATGAGAGCATAGTAAAGGGGAGAATCACCTCCCTTTATCTGCTGGCCACACTTCTCTTGATGCAGCCCATGATGTGGTTGGCTTTCTGGACTGTGAGCACACATTGCTGGCTCATAGTCAGTTTTCCATCCACTACTACGCCCAAGTCCTTCTCCGCAGGGCTGCTCTCAATCCACTCATTGCCCAGCCTGGGTTTGAGCTTAGGATTGCCTTGACCCACATGCAGCACCTTGCACTTGGCCTTGTTGAACTCCCTGAGGTTTGCACAGGCCCACCTCTCCTGCCTGTCCAGGTCCCTCTGGATGGCACATCCCTTCCCTCCAGCGTGTCGATCACACCACACAGCTTGATGTCATTGGCAAACTTGCTGAGGGTGCACTCAGTCACAGTGTCCATGTTGCTGACAAGATGTTAAACAGCGCTGGTCCCAACACCAACCCCTGCAGAATGGCACTTGTCACTGCTCTGCACTTGGATATCGAGTCATTGACTGCAACTCTTTCAGTGCAACCATCCAAGCAATTCATTATCTACTGAATTGTCCATCCATCAAATCCATGTCTCTCCAATTTAGAGACAAGGATGTTGTGTGGGACCATGTTAAAAGCTTTACACAAGTCCAGGTAGATGACATCAGTTGCTCTTCCCTTATCTACCAATGCTGTAACCCCATTGTAGAAGGTGTTAAACTGGTCAGGCACAATATGCCCTTTGTGAAGCCATACTGGCTGTCACCAATCACCTCCTTATTTTCTATGTGCCCTAGCATAGTTTCCAGGAGGATCTGCTCCATGATCTTGCTGGGCACAGAGGTAAGACTAACTGTCCTGTAGTTCTATGTGTCCTCTTTATTTCCCTTTTTTAAAAATGTTGGTTATTGTTACCATTTTTCCATTCAGTGGGAACTTCACTGGACTGCCACAGCCTCTCAAATTTGATGGATAGTGGCTTATCGACTTCATCTGCGAGTTCCCTCAGGACTCTCAGATGATGTATATTAGTACTTTCTAAAATAGACATGTACTTTTCAGTCAACAAAATGATAAGTGTTTCAGTCCACAAAATAATAAGCCTTACCAAGTAAGAGAAAATGATGGGTTTGGTGTTCATCAGTCTCTTTCACTGGTTAATGAGCAAAAGCAACAGGTACACTTTTGTCTTTCTTTACGTTAAGTGTAACTACTTAAACTTTTTCAACATATGTTCATGCCATTTACATCAGTGTTTATGCCTACTGTGTTCACATGCATTAGTTAAATAAAGATAATACAATTTAGAAATTTTAGGTGTTTAAGAGACTGGAATGGCCTTATCCTTCACTTTGGGTTGTCAGATAGACACTGAATAGCATGTGCTGTTCTTCCCTTACAGTCTGTTTTATCAATTGAGCTGAACACCATAAAATATACTGAAGGATTAGCTAATGAGATCATCTCATTAGCTGATTTTTCCTAATGACCAAAGAATTTATGCAGTAATCTCCAACCTTCACATCCTTAATTTTATTTGAACAAGATTGCGCTTAGTCTAGAACACATGGGTACATCACTCTAAGTTTCTTACAAGATTGTCCTAACCATTGTGTGGAGCACAGTCAGGTCTTAAAGGAAGTTAGCCCTGTTAGTCAACTGCAGCTTTCAAAACTTGATGCAGTAGGGCTCTTCGCATTTTACCATGGCTACCACTGAAATCATTCCGCAGGAAGCACCTAATTTTACATTTCCACAGTCCCTGAAACCACAATAGAAATCTTGTAGTGAATGAAGTTATGCACATATGTGACAAGATTGGGTGTTTAGTCATTGCTTTGTTCAGCAGGCAGATCCATTGTTGTATGAGAAACACTTAAAACTTGCTTTTAGCTTGAGATATTTCACTGATTAAAAAAAAAAAATATTTTCAAGTTTTGCAAATAAAATAACATCATTTAATGTTATCTCTGCTGTAAAATACTTGCATGCTTGTGTGAAAATTATGAAGTCTGCTTAGTACCCTAATGCGGTGCCTGACACTTTGGTAAAATATATTCAGTGTGAACTCACCTCCTCTGGCTTATTATAGAGCACCTGCAACATTCTTTGTGGGAAGTTGCATAGTTAAAATATGAGAAAAACTGGTCTTTGAAGTCCACATTAATTATCAGCAAGTTGTAGTATCCTGCATAGTTTACAAAGTTCAGGATAAAACATTTTTTCATTAAACAGGATCAGCTACTGTAACTGAACTAGTGAAAAAAGAAATCTGATATTCCTTTGTAAATAAGAAATTTTATATAGAAATGTGACATGGGTTAGGGCTACGACTTAGAGTTAGGGTTTAATTTTCATGCTTAGGGTAAGGATTTAGATTTAGAGTTTGAGCTAGATTTGAGGGTTAATGTTTGCTTTAGGCTTAAGGTTTATGTTTAGGTCTAGAGTTAGGCTTCTTCCTCTGTCTTCTATTTATTCTACAAATATAAAGGGAAAATTCAATAATCCAAATAGAAATTCTGGACAATTTCTTGAAATGTTTTGAAGGTCATTATCAAAATGCACCCAGAGCATACAATTGGATATGTGCCCATTATTTAAATCTGAGCTCCCAAAATTTGATAACATTTCTGTAATGCTGGAAAACCTGCTATTAATGCCTGAGTCTTCAGCTATCTGGACCTGAAATGCTCACATACGTCTCAGATTTCTTCCCAGAGTAGTAGAACTCAATTCAGGAGAAAGAAAACACAACCCTCCCTCAAAAAATACCTGATACTAATTCCTTAATTTTGTTGTCTTCTTCAGCCTGCAGTCTGTTTTTCTTTTCTGTTCCTCAATGTCTCTTCATTTATTCCACCATAACTAACACAGGCACCAGTGCCATCATATGTTAAGGTTATCTCTAGACTAGAAGAATAACCCAGAGAAGCTTCCAAGGTGCTGAAACACAACTGTGTATATTCATAAAGTCTTCTCTGATTTTTTCCCATGCCAATTGCAGACTTTACAATCATTCCTAGAAATTGTTCAAGCATGAATGCTCTCAAGAGACCATTCGTACAAAGTGGTTTGTATATGGCTACACTGATTTGGAGGTTAAAAAGGTTTACTAGTGTAGACACGATCTGTTCAATGCCAGATAGCCTCTGTGGCCAGAAACTTCCCCAGACATGGTTAGCATAGAAGTAAAGACCTAACCTCAGTGGCCTTAGCAAATATTAGTGTCATTTCAGAGAATAAATTATATTATATTCCAAGTTCTTTGAACAATTTATTTTGGGAAACCTCAGCATTTCTGTATACATTATTCTTTGGTACTATAAAACATTATTTACTTACATTACAGTATAAATGAAAATCTTAATTCAGAATGGAGACACTGTGTTTGCAAATGTGTATACAATAAGTAGGGTGGTTCCTAGCCAGCCCAAGGTCAGGCTCAATTCTTTTTTTTTTAAAAAAAAAAAAAAATAAACCACAGTAAATTAACATTTTCCCAAGCTGCTGTAAGAGTAGCGTAATCTTCTCATAGACCTATTCTTATTTTTTCATTGTTCAGTCTACATCCATGGTTTATTGCATTACTGACTTCCGCAGCGGTTAGACTGAAGAGTTCTGAAGCAAGACTAATCTTCCTGGCTGCAAGACCACCTGAAGTGCTCAGCCATTAAACCACCTTCTCTACAAAACCAGAGAAAGAAGTGTTTATATGCACCATCCGATTACTTCCAGTTATGATGCAGAAACATTAAAGTGATTCTTGCATTGAGCCACACCTGAATCACACATTGCCATAAAGCCTCCTCTAGCTCACGTGGCTTGGCCACCCAATCTATCTGATGTAACCAGACCTTATGCATTATGATTGTTCAAGGGGTGCCTATGAAATAATCTGCATCTGTCAGTTTCTGAAATTATGATTTGTTCATCTGCACATTTGTTCATGGGCATCTTGGCAGGATCTATGTTCCTATATTACTTCCACATTCTTTGATCAAAAGGATATTAATAAACTTTCTGAGAGAATATGACTAGAATAATGAGAACTTAGTGTCTAAATGCGTTTGCTTTTATTAGCTTTATAACTTCTTCATTTTCTCCATGTGTCTGCTCAAGGCCTGCTCTCTAAAAGTCTGAACCATTTGTAAGACTGTTATGTCATTTTTGAAGCACAGCAACCAGTGCTGTTTTATACATACCTGATGCTCCCCTGGGTATTCCTCCAGTCCTTACAGAGGAGACAGAGTGACTGAAGTGATCCCTGACTACTGACTGCTGTGACGTACTGCACATGACGGAAGATCAGAAGTTTCTCTTGGGAGAGGTTCCAAGTAAATACAATTAGACCTGTTTTTCCAAAGAACTCTGGATTTGCATACAAAAACCCCATCTAGCAGATCGTTCTTGCTCTTAAGAAAGTGAGGGCAAAACATCTCCTAGTCAGAGGTGTCAACACTTATATCCATGCTAAGATTCACTGTACGGAGTCATAGTATGCATGCATGTTTAGGAGCAAGTGTAAGTAGTTTCAAAGAGTGGAAATAGATACTTTCTAAATCCTGGTGGCATCTATGTTTCTTTATTGTTTTGTGTGGCAGTTGTCCTTGTTGAGTGGAAAATACTCATATCATTATAAATTCAATGCATATGGAACAATAAAATTACAGGTTTAACAGAATTTCTTCTTTTTTTTTTTTTTTTTTTCTTTTTTCCACTGAAAACCTTACTCATTACAGCCAGACTTATTCCACCAGCCTTTGCCTGGTTAACTTATGACAAACTCTCCTCGACAGATGCATTTAAACAAACTAATTGTTTGTTCAGGATGCTTTTTGTTTTTAGTTAAAAATCAAAGCAAAATCAGAAATTCAGACACCCCAAAAGCACCTTGTAAGACTTATAAATATAATTCATAAGACCAGAATTGTGCTGATATCATCCAAACTTGTAGTACATTGGATCATGAGATATTATTACAAATAGTCTGAGAAAATAGTCCAACACTAGGCCCATTTAGTACCTGGGATTCTGACAGCGGTGCATTATTGAGATTAAAGGAATTTTGATTTGTTAATTTTCAAATTTGTAAAAGCCTATTTTCAGCATCACTACCTTACTCTATCGTGAGCATCTCAGGTGCAGCAGAACCAGCTCAACATTACTGGGCCACACACAGTTTAGTTCCTGTGAGCAGTGGAAAGCCATTGTAGGAAGTTTTTTCACTGAAAAGCAGAGATTTAAAGAGTACAAGTTTTAAAATGAAGAAATGAAGATACAGTTGTGAAGCCCTATCAAAAATACCCCAATTCTTTCTTGTTTATCATATCTTGTTTTTCAGAGTTTTTCAGTCTAAATTGACTGAACTCAGAGAAAAGGATTTGTAGAAAGGCAGTGACTGCTGCTTGTATGACAACCGACACAAATACAGTGACATCCCAGTACCTCACTTCAAAAACTGGTGCTCCTCTATTTCAGATCCCCCTTGGTTGCTACAGTCTTACCATGGAAGGCTAGATGTGATATGGAGTTAAAATCAGAAGGAAAGAAAGGGTTGTTATGGAGCTTGAAAAACTATGTAATACAGTGTAACTGGATTAATCACTATCAGCTCTTTTAACCACATGCCAGTTTGGAAACTGTCCTAATCCAGACTTTATTGTCTGCATGTATGGGCTTCAATGTGGAAATAAGAGGTGACTAGAATTTGCCTCCCTTATTAGGATTCACTCAGTAGTTTCAAAGCAGCTGGTGGCTTCCATGACCTTTCTGCGCTGAGCCTTAGTAGGACTTGCAACTGGTAGTGTGTATTCGTCTCACTCACAGACATGAATGAAAGTTGATGAACTATTGTCACTGCAAAGCATCTCAGGAGTTCACATTTCAGCTCAATACTGTGTAAAACCATTGTGGTTTATCTCCTTGTTGGCCCTGTGTTGGCCCTATATTTGATTATACCAACTCAGATGTTTTCAGAAATTTTCAAATTCACCAACAGCACTTAGTCTTCATCTTTTTTTTTTTCATTTTACCAGCCTGTCATTCCCTGCAGTTACAGGCTTCTTTGGACTTTTTTTCAGACAGAAAATATATTTTTTTAAGCAGGAAAGTGATTCAAACTGATATTAATTGTTGATCCTTTTTGCATTTCCACTCTTAGCATTTCAGAGTTGAAAATTATTACAGTTGTTAAAATTAGAAGCATTTTTGACCCACAGTGTTTAAAGAAGAAATCCAAAAGTATACACAGTTTTTTTTGGGAGTTAATTGGTCCCTCTGAGTTTGCTGTTTTATGACTGGCATGATCTCTTCACTGTGCGTTCATACCCGCTCAACTACTCAGTTGGTAATATAAGTGTCAGAAAAGGGGTTTTGGTCCAGCAGCGTTCATAGCAAATGAATGAGTCTGATTTAGAAACAGCATGTCCTCTCATGTCTCTAAAAGAAGTAGACAAAATAACTCAAGTATTGGCTGGCTCATCAAGCTCTGATAGGCTGCCACAGACTGCCTGTGTACCCCAAAGGGTTGACAGATAACGACAGATGACCTCTTAGCAGCACAGGTTGACAGTAACAGCACAGAGTAGCATCAGTCAGATATGGAAGATAACTCGACTGCCTCATAAGGATTTGAAATCAGCTATTTTAACACAGCTACCAATGGATTCAAATAATCAGGAAATCAAAAACATTCACTTTAGCAGTCATACTTACCTTCCTAGTGATCTAGAAAATAGAGGAAGTTAATAATCTTAAAGCAAACCAAGTCTTTTGTTGATTACCTCCATTAGCCTTTCAGGACATAAAGGGTGTTGGATGCAAAGTTAAGGCTAATGAGATCAGTACCTTTGTTATCACAACATCACATCTGTGAATTGTCTCAATGTCATGGGACCAGCCTTCTCTCCCTCCTTGGTTTGATGGGAGCACACCTCTGCCATGAATGAGGCGGGTTTGTAGCAGGAAGACAATGTTTCTTTTCCCTACTTTTTTTTTTTTTTTTTTTTTTTTTTTTTAAGAAATGTTCAGCTACTGTCTGAGGTATGTCATCTGTGAGACAGGATAGAAAACTGATGGTTTTTTTGTCCAGACATCAGGAAGTTAGCAAAGCTCTGAAACAGCTTCAAGCAGATATAGCCTCTGGGAGTGGCAGGATGTCTAGTGAAATGCTGAAGTCCAGGAGACAATTAGTTTCTTGTCTTTCTTTCAAGTCTGAGAGAAAAGCAAAAGTGCTTCAAGAATAAAAAAGCAACCATGCCCTTTATGAAAACCCCTGAGTATCTTTCTTGTAGCTATGATTAGTACTGTGCTAGGCATCTTTCCCTAAGTGTTCCACTCATAGACAAAGTGATGCCTGAGAACTAGCTGTGGCTTAATTGCAGAGCCAATCACATGGTATTAAGAAAATTCAGCAAAAATGTGAGTAACAGCACTACTCTACTGTAACTGTAGCTAGTGGACTGACAAATCTGACACCACTGTCAGCCAAGTAGGTCTGATCCTCTGCAAGCTGAACTGTCCAGTTAACTCTTCAGACCCATCCTTTTTTTTCATGATTGCATAGAAAGTCAAGTAATAGGAAGTGGATCTGTGGGTGAGGAATTAATCATTAGAAATGGAGTCACTGAGGCTGTTGACTTCCATTTTCTCTGTTCACAGCAATGCTGAAGATGACTGAAGCAAAAAAAGTGGGTAGTCCATTATCAGAGTGATGTCTGCCTTAGGAAATTGAGATCCAAAGTGAAACCATCACCTGTGAGCTTCCTTGGTTTTACTTCTGCTGATGGTTGGGGAATTATTGTGCAATCAGTAAAAGACCTGCAGAATTTCTCTGTTGAAGCATCCAAAGTCTGCAGTCTTTCTTTCAGTGACCGGAGGTGAGAAATTGTTTTTAACATGTTCCCACTCAGCCTGTTAGCCTTCCAGCCATTGCCATTAATGCAGTATCAAAGTGGCTAATTAAGGTCTAATTAATGATGAAATCTCCTTCTATATTTTTTTCTGTGGCTCCTCAGGTCTGGAGTAAATGAGGAAACCAGGACTTCACCAAGTTTTGGTGTGCCACTGTCTCCTGGGATCCCAGTTCTCATTCACGTCTTCAAGCCTTGGGCTTTGAACCATGAAAACCACCATCTGCTAGAGCCGGTAACAACTCTGTTTAGGTGCTGGAGACACTGTATCCACTGGCATAAAGGAATAAGAAATGCTGAGCAAAGCTGATCACTAGCAAGAAATCTCTGCTGACAAGGCCTGTGTGTGCTGTCTGGTTCCATAGACTAGAGAGAAAACTCCAAGCTCCCCAACCACATTGTTAAAGGCAGCTTGCCTGTGGCAAAAAGGCAGCTAGATGTGGCAAAGGAAATCCTGAAATCCTCCTTAAAGTCTGTCAGATCACCTTCAACAACAATGGGAAAGAGCCTTTTTAACCAAGCATCTGGAGGTGAACCTGTTAGAATGCTGCCACAGGTATTGAAATAAAATACCTACTCCAGCAGGTCAGGAGGAAGAAAAAGAAACATAAAAAAAAAAAAAAGCTATCATCTTTCTGGCACCAGATTTGACCTGTTCAACTTGCAGACATTTTTGTTTATCATGGATCCCTGTAAGCCAGGCCCATGGGCAGGCAGTGAGACATAAACAGCTATGTTAGATGGGATGAACAGTCTTTACAACCATTATCACAGACATGGCTGCAAATCATCCATCTCTTTCTTTCACCTTTAGGTCAGATACTTACACATGTGTGAAGTGGGAAAAGTGACCCTAAGTCCTACTGGAAGTTCTTTGATGTCTGTAGAGGGAATTGCTTCAAAGGAAAGTGCTGGGTATTACTGATGAAGTCTGAAGAGAAAATGAATCCAGAGGAAAAGTTGCCTCTGGACTTCCAGTCTCTTTCTAGGGTGCCCCCACTCAGAATTTCTAAACTTATGAGCAGTTTTGTTCCCAGTCATCTGTCATTTAACCAGACTACAAAAAAGCAAGGAGAAAGAAAAAGGACCCTGACTCTGCAGTGCTGTAAAACAAGCAGCAGAGCTCAAGCACTGCCATGGCAGCAACTGCTTATTAGCCAGAATCAAAGTTATGTTGCCAGAAGCTTTTATGGAGTACTACCAAGTAAAAGATATAATTTTCTGCCCACAACATGCTGGTAGAAGGTGCCATTCTGGTGGAGATATTTTGCTCCTTTCTGCAGTTTGTGAAGTTGCTCTTGTAACAGATGAGAAAATCAGTCATGGAAAAAACATTCCTGTTTTACTGACCACTCCTGTGTTCTCCTCAGTCTGGCCTGACAAGTTTTGGATGCTAGTCACCTCTGTGTGGGGCCTTCATCAGCTCAGCTAGCAAGATGATTTTACTGAGGGGAAAAAAAAAAAAAAAAAAAAAAAAAAGAATGAAAAAAAAGGCATAAGGGAATATACCTGTATGGCACATATGCATTTTCAATTTAAGGGCACTTTAGCTGTACTCAAACATTCAGAATAAAAATAGAACCTCAGTTTTCTGACTAAATGTGTGCAGGCATGATACCCACACTAAAGATTTGATTGCTTCACTGTTATGCAAATAAAAAGACAAGTTTAAGGAATTATTTAAATGATGTCCCACATTTATTTCTAGCTGTCATGGAGCAATTAAATGTAGTTTAATGCTTAGTTGAAGCAAAAACCAAGAGGAGGTGGTATTCTAATTCAATTAAACAGTTCCTTCCTATATACTGCTGCTTGCCAGAAAGGTATGAAAATCACAAAGTACAGTTTAGATTATTTAATTAAAATTTAAAAAAACCTCAAATGTCAATGGCTGTTATAAAATAAATTTTAAAATTTTAAAAAGCTTTAAAAGCTACACTCTTTTGGACATCTTTGTGTCTAATTTACTTTTATTGAATGAATTTAAAGAAAGATCCATTCCTGGGTCCTGTTCCACGTCCACAGCTCTGACTGTGTGATCCCTGGCAGGTCACTTATGACCGCTTTCAGATGTCATTCTTGGTCTTTGGAAACACAGGCAGGTGCCTAAGAAAAGTTTCAGAAGTGGACAGCCATCAAAGTGCCATCCATGTGAGTGCACATTATAGTATAATTGTGAAATATATGGCTGTCAGTTTTATGTGATTTAAGGCCATGTAAGGCATTAAATATACTTTAAACCATACAGTCAGATAACTTTGCTTAGTTAATACTACATTATTCTGAGTAGGAATGGTCCAAATATAATTTTTCTAAAATTCTAAAGTTGTGAATGTTTAGAAAAGATAATCTTTTTTCTTCCTTTTAATTTATTTAAATGTATTAAATTTTTATATTTATATAAACAGTTGTGCATCTGAATTTACACAGATTATATTCAGTAACAGTCACATCAAAATTCCTGTAATGCTTCTGATATAACTGGAAGCTGAGTTTTTTATTAAATATTCTTAAATAGTTTCTGGAAGATTTTTGTTCAGAGATTTTCTATCAAAGGTGGTTGTGCTTCTTTATCTAAACTGTATTCCAGGTTTTGGAAAGTTATGTACCTGCATCTCTTGAGTAAATAATTATATTATCAAGTAAGACTTTTTACCTTAAATCCTTAGTTCCCTATATCTAAGTTCTCATCTGTATGCAGCTACATAGCATTAACATTATCAATCAAGTAGATTTATATTATAGCACATAAATTGCAGATGGACTCAGACTTTTCACTCCTTATGCATGTGTTCTTTCACACCCCTAATGAGACTGCTATTGTACTCCAGTACCTACAGATAATCAAGTTTAACCTAAAGGAACCACATTATGAAGTTAATATTTTATTTATAGTTTTATTGCAAAAACTTTACTTTTGTCTTTAAGAATATAAAAGACATGCTTGTTTTAAGGTCACTGCAAATCACTCACTTTTCTCTAATAGCATCTTCCAACTGAACAAAATTGCCATTCAGTACCTTGAGAATTTAGTTTGAGTAAGTTGCAGCTTTTGTGCTTGAAATGTAATTTCAGAGTGCTGTAAATACATTAATTCCCTATTGAGGTTGGAAATAATTTCAAAATATCATGATAACATCTTCAGTTATTTTCAGTGATGAAATATTAACATTTACTTAAAGGTTTCTTCATCACTGGAAACTAAAACACAAGCCTGTTAGCTGAAATTTCATCCTGACAGCTTAACAGATGAAACCTTACTATTTTTTTTTCACGGTGGTTCTCCTCTATCATATGATGCTGAGAGGTTTACAGAAGTAGGTGTTAACCATAATCTTTTAATCCCTATTTTCTGGTTTACACTCCAGAAATTGGTGTGGCCTCAAAAAGATCCAGACTGAAAGACAAATGAAGTCTCAACTGCAAGAATGTGTTTGAGATAGTTGTGGATGCATTGAACTCAGCTTTATAGCAAACTTTGGTTTCTCCCATGATTTTTTGTTCAATAACTTGTTTTTACACATGAGAAATAAACATATTAAAGCAGATATTTTTTGGCAGCATCTATGGTGGTTGATAGGCTGTAAAAACTCATCAGTGTTGAGCAGACTAGAACGGTGTAATGTTCAGACATCAAAGTCCTAAATGACAATTAGAAATTGGGAGACAACGAGACACATCTGTACCTGTATCAGTACAACAACGTTTTTAGAGCTGCTTCACTGCCATAAAAATGCCAGAACTATGACAGACCAAAGCACCATCTAGCCAACTCTCCTCTCTCCAGCCATACCTGCACTGAGTGACTAGGGACAGCATGAGAGAGGGGGAAGCAATATACTTGTAGTTGTGCAGAATAAGCTTGCAGCCCCCTTTGAATGATGGCTTGTATACTTCCACAGCCCTCGATGGATTCTTATTCCATAAACCTGACTGTCTGTGTTTTTAACTCATACAACCCATACAAGCATCCAACCTCCACAACAGCCAGTGCCTAGGCATTTTGTTGTGTTACTACACCTTGTGTGAAAAAACAATCTCCTTTTGTTTATTTTGAACCCCCTGCCCACTTCTTCCACTGAATGTCCTGACAGTCTCCCCTGGGACTCGTTTCTAGATGTGGCCATGTCGGATGGCTTCCTGAGGCCCAGAGGACCTGAGCATGCCCAGCTTTGATCCTCATGTCATTGACTGTTTTTGCACAGTCTTGTGAATGTCTGGAAATCTTGGGATGACTCGCAAGCTGTCCTTTTTGCCTAGTGTGCTTCACACCGAGCATGAATATCATCTGAGACAGAGGCAGTGTGCAACCATTTCTAGGTGGTTTGCTTAACCAATAATCTCACCTTTGGTATCCTGCACATCTGTCTGACACCTTTGGTAAATCAGTGATTTTTATATATTTTCATAAGTCAGCATTCTCAGCAAGATGTCCAGTACCAGACTTTCACTCCTTCCCCTTTCATCTCAGCTCCTCATGACATTGATGTTGCGTGACTAATAACAAATGACTAGAAATAGTGTCAGGGTTTAAAGGTTTGAGCTGACTGTTTAAATCAAGCTGACATTAACCTTTTTTTTACAATATACTTTGGACCAGACCCTTGGTAGCTGTAGTGGTGTTTTTCCACTGAACCCCATAAGCAGAGCTAATTCCATGGCAGCTGAGAATCCACCCAGGACTCATAAAATTCAAAATCAAGGTCTTATTTATAATGACAGAATGTTACTAAGAGAACCTCAGAGTGACACTCAAGCACTGGTGTGCTGAAGTGAGAGCTGAATAGTCTCAGTTGTACCACATCTCAGCCTTAGCAGAACAATATTACCCACTTACTTTCAATTTCCATATCGAAGTCTCAGAACAATATTATCCACTTCAAGATTGTGTGTGCTCAGCTTATAATGGATGACATTGACACCTTAACATGACAATATTAAGAATTTTACTGGCATATTCCTAAAAATCTCCTTGTAGATCCACCTGGGTTTGGGTTTTTTTTGTTTTGTTTTGTTTTGTTTTTCTTTTTCTGCTCTGGTTAATACCAAATGAGTTATATTAATGATTTTGTTGCCACATTACTGTCCAAAGAGCTGTGAAACTGCACACACCAACTGTAGCCTGCTGCTTTCAGGAAATGAAAAATACCAAAGAGCTCTTTCTGAGAAATGCACTCTATGTTGGTATTAGCATCACTCTCCAATTAATATGCAGAAAAAGAAAGATGTTAAATCCCCATCAAGAGAATTTTTTCCTTTTTTTTTTTTTTTTTTTATTGCTTAGAGTCAGTCTCTCTTCAATTGGCTGCAGTAAGTTCATCAAATAGGGCAATATATTCTATTAATTCAGAATGTCTCATCCTACATGTTACCTACACTACTGAGTAGTTAAGTACTGAGTTCTTAAGTACTTACTAGTTACTAGTACTGCAGCAAACTGATTTGCCGGATTTAATTTAGTTACAGATTTTCTTTCTTTTTTTTATACTCTGGAAATCCAGGGAAAAAAAGGAAAGTTAGTGACACTCACGTGATGTCCATAATGGAAAGAGAAATGAATATGCAAGTGACAGTTCAGCAGAGTTCCAATAGGGCACATAAACCAGATTAATTTCAGAAGCAGGAAGTTTATGAAATCCAAAACTTTGTGAGGAAAGACTGGTTGTCACGCAAAGTACAACCAGTAGCAATTTTAGAAAAAATAAATAAAACTTCTAGGTCACTTGAACAGTTCAGTGATCCTTGAAATAAAGCCTTATTTCTGCCTTTCAGATTGTTTGCATTTTTCTGTGACATAGGTTAGACTTTGCTTTGTATTGCTGTTACAGTTTCCTAGTCTGAAATCCCAGAAACAATGTTAAAGTTACTTTTTTAAATGGCACAAGTAAGACTGGAGACATTTTGGAGCTTAAGCCTGACATTTATGCAGGTGAATGAACCTTTTCATAGCTGTCTATCAGGGAAGATAGACAGAGACCATGGTTCTCATGAAAACTATGAGAACTGGCTGCCTGAATGTGTCTGGAGAATTGAGGATGCACGTGGATTGGGCCATAGATGAGACATTGAGCACAATCTTGTCCAAGCAATTCCCCTGAAACAAAAGTTTCTGTAGAGTCTGTTTCTCGTGCAGTCACCCTCTGAACTGTACAGAGCCTTTCCATTTTGTGTGAGCTCCCTGGACTAATCCTGAGTTCTTTTTTAGATAGGATGTGCCTGAAGCTTCAACTAATTATTTTGGTTTTTCCTTTTAAATAAGCATAAGTAACAGCTTTCAAAGGTTTGTGTTATTTTATAGTTCCTTGCAACCGAATTGCTATTACAATCTTCAAAAACATAATAATCAACAGAAAGTTGAATTTTATAAACAAGATTGATTTTTACTTGCAATTATTGCAACTATAAAAATGTCTGTCCAGCACAAACACATGCCACTCTTCCCTCTTATACCCATTTGAACAGGTTTATTAAAAGGGACATATCTTAGGACATGAATTTCAATGAATCTGTGAGCTCTGATATAATTGACTGTGATGTCTAAAGGCACTAAGGAAAGCAACATTATCTATTTTCCTAATTTAAAGGCTAGCAATAACAGCTGATCCTTCAACAGGAGCTAATGAACAACATCTAAAGCAACATCTTGTTTTGCAGATTAGAAATGGGTACTTAAGGCAATGATGAGAAACAGAGATGCTGTTCAGTCTTGTCTTGCTTTTTGTTGCATACAGACTCGCTGGAGGCTGTGAGTGCGTGGGTGCAAACTATATTCATTGTGATCCAAAGACTACTGAGGCAAATCAGAGGTCCCCAGCAGCTTCGCAGGGTTTCAGATCTGGGCTTGATACGTAGGTTATCAAATGCAGCCTGTACTGTAATGATTTATTGCAAAGAGCCAAACAGTCCTCCTGGATGAGAAGGCCGTGTTCTCACTCCATCCAGAAGTGAGCACGCGCAATCCTGCACGGCGGCTGTGTTCTGTGGGGAGCATTTGCCTGCAGGGCAGTCGCAAAGCAGAAGTCACACAGCAGCTTTAATTAATTATCAGCCTATCAGGTACTTTTGTAAAGCTGATCTTTTGATGATCAAATGCCAGGAACTAAACTACAGACTAGACAGACATACATCTTGCTCATGCCAAGACACTCTTCTTTTGAACATCGACAAAATTATCTATAATATTTTGCGAGATATCTAGCTCATTCTTTACATGTCACTGGTAACCATAAAGGTATTTTTGAGTCTGCAGTGCTTGGAGTAACAGACATTGCAGTCCGGTTATTGATCAATAGCCTTTTTTTGGCACTGTGAATACTATAAATAGATTCTTCTCTTTTCCGCTTTGCGCTCATCTGTGAAAGTGAAGTTGAAAATCACTGCATTAGCTGCAACAACCAGTTTCAATTCAAAGTTATGCACTATGTAAAGGTTATTTTTTATGCTACTTCTGTCTGAGGTGTTCTACTTGTTAATAACTAATGGTGTCAAAACCTCTGGACATATCCCATATTTTTCAACGTAAACTAGCTCAGAGAAAAGGATGGAGTAATGTCAACACAAGGCAAGAATTATAGAAGCCAATGGACATCTCTTCATTAGATTGAACAAGAGCTGAATTGGGTCAAAATACACATTCATTCACTTGAACACACGAGGGGTTAGTACAGAATTAATGGGTTGGACTTATGACAAGGGATGCTATTTCTGCTTCTGTAGTCCAACAAATCAAACTTCCAAAGGTGGTAAAAGGTAGTGTATTTCCCACTGACATTAGTTTACCTAAACACATTTGGAACAAAGACAAATAAGGATGCTATTAGTCACATACATTTTGAATTATGACCTCTCCAGTCTTTGTCTCTGTGTTTGGTCTTCCTTTATTTTAGACAGAGTCCATATGACAAAAGTGCTTATAACCAACAGGGTGTAGTAATATGAGGTGTTGTTCAAGCGTCTTGTCCCATTTCCAAACTCAAAGATAGTTGCAGCATAATCTTAGAAGCAGCTGAAAGTTTTCAGGAGTCTGAAAAGGTACTTCCAAAACAATCTTTTCTCAAATAGCATGATTTATGAATATCTACAACTAAATTTGGGGAAACTCAAAACAAGCCGAATACAGGAACATACATTTAAATTAAGCATCAAAAGAGTGGAAGAGTTAACTGAGAATGCCTAGAGAGACTGGAAGAAGAAATTACTTGCCACCTTTATTATCAAATGATATCATAATGTCAAATTGAAAACAGGGAAATATAAGGGACAGATATGTAGAAAAGTTTGAGAGAAACTTGTCAGATACCTGAATAGGGAGAAGTTAAAAAGTAATTATTTTTTTCCCTGTTTCTGAAAAGTCTTGAGTAAGACAAGATTGTTGCAATACTGATATTCCACAACAGGAAGCACTCCTGTGGTCCCAAAGTTGTGAATTTCCAGTTTAAACACATTTCCAGTTTGTTGAGTATTTCTGTGAAGTTTTTGGATGCTCATACTTGGTACAAATTTTAGTTTGTTTTTTCTTGCAAAAGTCATGCTAAAACTTTTGTATACCTTTAAGAAATGGGCAAAGAACAATTTACTATTTTTTATTGTTTTAATATAGGCACAATATATACATAAACATATATGCATATGTGTATATACATGTGCATATATATGATTTTATTTTAACTTAAGGCAAAAACATCAAAATATCTGAATGAAATTAAAATTCCACCCAAAATACTCCTCTAAGAAATGCATAAAGATAAAAATCTAAGGTAAAAAATGCACAAGAGAAAAGGGAGACCAGTGAGTGTAACTTGTGAGGATAGGGAGCACATTATTACTTTTCATGATTTTAGGTGAGAAAATGATGACTGAGAAATTTCTCACATAAAATTACCTCAGAGTTACATGAAGAATGTAGGTCACAGAATCTCCAATTAATAGTCTACCTGTCCTTCCTCTTTTTAAGAACAAAAAAAAAAAAAAAGAAGAAAAATAACTTTTTCAATATTGTTACACACACAATATATAAGATGAAATATTTGATTATTTGGTGCATTGCAGCCAGATGACCTTTATCACTATAGAGAGAGCCCTGAACTGGTTTCTAGCTGCTTTTTCAGGTATGGGCCAGATTTTCAGCTTGCATAGCACCCTTGAAATTAGAGGAATTGTGCCAGCATCAGACAAGACAAACTACTATTGATACAAACAACCAGGAATGTTTAGTTTAGTTTCCCTAGGAATTCCTGTTCATTTGAAGACTGATGAACCTGAAGGAGAGACAACCTACATACCTTCATGCAAAGAGTAAATGGTATTTGGAAATTTCCAGGCATCCAACACAGCAATGTAGAGCTTTGATGACCCTGATTGCCATTAAGCCTAGAGGGAGCATTAAAAGTATTGCTGAATCAAGACTTCAAGTATCAGTATGATAATTTCCTGTTTTTCACCACTGGGAAAGCACACTGGTAAGAATAATTTGTGTCTGTTGGCTGAGTATTTTTATTGGAGCATTAAAAATCTTGTGAGAATGGAAATAAGCAAAAAAGTCTTCATTTGAAACTTTTAAATGATGTACGTTCCTATCTGCCACCATTTCTTACCGCAAGACCACGCTGACTTGCACTAGGTCACATAGCTAGAGCCTGATTGACTCTGTCTGAGAATATAAAGTCTGTTCTTATGATACGGTTCAGCACTTACTCACTTTTGTTCTTCATGCTACAGTCCTTATATCCAGTCTTGCAGATGTCACACTGTTTCCCATTGTTCTCAGCCCCCTTCAATTGTACAATTACAACAGAAGTTAAGACTGCTTGGAGTCACATATTTTACTGTGTAAAACTATTTTGCCACATCTTTGAAGTTAGCAAGGTCATAACTTTATTTATCCACCATTAGCACTGTAATAGTTCACAATGTGAATTCTCAGAGCATCATTTTATTTTACTGCAACCACTGGATATGAATCTACAAATGCTAAAATTCAATAACAGCAGAGAACAACCAACTGGAAGATGTCATAAACTGAATGAACAGCAGGATGATGAGTTAAAAAACATCATTTTGCCAACTCAAACTTATATGCAGCCTCTTGGAATTAGCCCAGCAAGTGGCCTTTGAGAATCTGTAGGACCACTACACCGTGAAAAAGTGAATGTGGTTAAAAGACACTGAATAAAAATCCAAAACCTTTTACAACTTTTTCCTGTTCCTTCTCTAGCTTCTCTAATTATCTGTAATGAGAGAAGGCTGAGGGGCCAAACCAGTTTGGTCTGGTCTGAAATGAACTACAGAGTCCAGTACTGTTACATCAGCTCGTAATTCACTTATTTGTTACACCAGCAGGAAAATTCACACATTAAAAACTGGTATTTCTCCCTCCCTTCCAGTGAAAGATCATGAACAGGATTTGACACAGCAAACCCTTCTTTCAGTTCCTGTGTGGTCCTCTGACACAAAGCTGAGCCCAACTCCAAACACTGTGAGCGGGAAGGATCATCTGGTTTATTCCCATGAGCAAATGACCAGCAGTGAACAGGTATTTTACACAAGTCACAGGAAATTCTCTTGAAAAGAGGACTTAATAACAGCTCACTCCTTTACTGTAACACAAATCCCACTGGCCTGAACGCATAGTAAGAATTCTTCAACCAGTGGGGACCCATTAATATTTAGGCATTTCTGAACTGTCAGAAATATTCTGAATTTTTACTAATACAAAAGAAGTATTGGGGAAAAAAATAACAAGATCTGTTCTATATGACAAAAACTAATTTGAAGTAAAATAGATTACTGAAATACCACTGTAGATATCTCAGTTTACAGCCAAGTGAGCCTGAAACAAACTTTTTCACTGACTTCTGTGGCTCTGCCCATTTGTTGCATGCAGGTCTAAGTAATATTCTACTAGAATAAGGTCACTGAAACAGACATAAGACTAAGTGAGGAAGTCCCAAGACTTTAATCAACTGCATTCTTTCCCCTGCACCTGTAGTATGTGAATTTCTGTTACAAAAATTAACACCCTCCCGCCATGATGCCAGCTCTGATCCTGGTGTTGGAGATGCCATTCACTCTGGTAATGGAGAGAGATTGATCACCTTTCACCTCCTGGCTGTGGTAACCTGGCACGAAGGCGACGGACTCCTGTTCAGGTGGGATCGGCGTCCACTGGGTCGGGGTGCTGTCACCCCGTGTGTCAGTGTACACTGTGTGCTGGAGAGCAGCTGCACATCTGATGCTGCAAACCAGTTAGGGAGTGAGCAGTGAGGAGAGGGGAGAGACATGTGTGGTGATAACAATGTCCTCTGCCTCCTGGGTGAAGGGGCATGAACTAATCTGATATGTTATGGCAGTGAAAGCATAGGCCTGTGCTGAGACTTTAAAAGCCCCAGTTTGAGGCTGGACAACTGAAATCAGAGCAGCTTTGAAAAAGTCATGGTAAACAACCTCCCAGACTCAGTGAGATCCAGAGTGAGGATTTATAGCTGGGATCAGAAGGCAAATTTCTTCAGAGAAAACCGTCTTCCCCACGCTACCAGGCAGCACTCCTCCACCACTTGACGGATGTCCTCAGCTCTTACCAGTTTCCATAAATTACTGTAGCATCAATAAATAAATATCACAGCAAAAAAAGGTAACTAAGTGCTTATATTTCCAAAACTGCATGAAAAGAAATACCTTCTATTGCACTCAACATTCTACTGCTAAGTTGATTCTTGCATTTTCTGCTTAAAACATTTTATCTATGTTTTTTCCATTATATTGCTTTCACATCTTTCCTACAGTCTACTTTCTTATCGTCTGATCTCCGTCTTTTGTCCAGCAGAAATATTCTATGAGTTAAATATGAGTTCACTTAAAATGGGCGATAACAATTACAATGACGCTTTGGGGATTCTTAAAGACATTTCCCATAAAGACCTCCCATAATCAATATGTAAATTTCACATTCTTATCGTGGGTGTTATACTTGTTCTAATTTGAAAGTGATGTTTGTTTTAATAAGTAAAGCATAAAACTCACAGAAAATTAAATAATTAAATGCAAACTTTCTTGAAGATTTTCCTGCATTTCTGCATTTACTAAGGTGAATAGCTTCTGGAAGGGGTAAAATGACAAGACTGCATTGCCCTTGGCAAACAGAGAAAAAATCACCTGCCCATGCACCCTGAAGGAAGGAAATTTGCCTCAAGTGGACTACTAGTTTCCTGACACAATCCAGCAAAATCTTGAGACATTTGAATAACCTTAAACACATATTTATGAACTTGAGATATAATCCTGAGCATTCTGAGAGAAGGGAACCCAAAAATTATGCAGTGGAATCTTGTATTCCTTCTTACCTACATCTGCCTTTACTGTTGAAGTCATATTCTTATAGCTTACAGAAATTATTTTGTGTGCCTCAAAGTCTCTCTTGTGTGATGTTCCTAAACAATAAGAATGATAAAGAGCCTTTCGCACTTTAAAAAAACCTGTATTCTTGATTTAGCTACAGTAATATGGGTTGCCTAAGAAACTGTTTCATATTCCAGTCTTAATCACAGAATCATCTAGGTTGGAAAGGACCTTGAAGATCATCTAGTCCAACCATTAACCTAACATTGACAGTTCCCAACTACACCATATCCCTCAGCAGTATGTCAACCATACTCTTAAACACCTCCAGGGATGGGGACTCCACCACCTCCTTGGGCAGCCCATTCCAATGCCTAACAACCCATTCTGTAAAAAAATACTTCCTAATATCCAGTCTAAACCTTCCCTGGTGCAACTTGAGGCCATTACCTCTTGTCCTATTGCTTATTGCTTGGTTAAAGAGACTCATCCCCAGCTCTCTGCAACCTCCTTTCAGGTAGTTGTAGAGGGCGATGAGGTCTCCCCTCAGCCTCCTCTTCTCCACAGTAAACAACCCCAGTTCCCTCAGCCGCTCCTCGTACGACATGTGCTCCAGACCCTGCACCAGCTTCGTTGCTCTTCTTTGGACACACTTGAGTCATTCAATGTCCTTTTTGTAGTAAGGGGCCCAAAACTGAACACAGTAATCGAGGTGCGGCCTCACCAGTGCCAAGTACAGGGGTAAGATCCCTTCCCTGTCCCTGTTGGCCACGCTATTTCTGATGCAAGCCAGGATGCCATTGGCCTTCTTGGCCACCTGGGCACACTGCTGGCTCATGTTCAGCCGGCTGTCAATCAACACCCCCAGGTCCCTCTCTGACTGGCAGCTCTCCAGACACTCCTCCCCAAGCCTGTAGCGCTGCTGGGGGTTGTTGTGGCCCAAGTGCAGCACCCAGCATTTGGCCTTATTGAAACTCCTACAGTTGGCCTCAGCCCATCGCTCCAGCCTGTCCAGGTCTCTCTGCAGAGCCTCCCTACCCTCGAGCAGATCAACACTCCCACCCAACTTGGTGTCATCTGCAAACTTACTGAGGGTGCACTCGATCCCCTTGTCTAGATCATCAATAAAGATGTTAAACAGGAGTGGCCCCAAAACCGAGCCCTGGGGGACACCACTCGTGACCGGCTGTCAACTGGATTTAACCACAACTCTTTGGGCTAATCATTTTAACATTTATTTTAAAACAAAATGAAAATTTAAATGCAACAAATTATAACAGCCTAAAATGCACAGGTTTTAACCTACATTGTGAGACTAAATGCATAATTTATAACAAACCTGAGAAGTTTACATTAGCAAATATCACACTCTAAGCTGCCAGTGAGAGAACCTGTGTCATGAGTTCCACCAGACAGGTGACTGCAATTGTCAGCCCGTTCTCCAGCATCACATAAATCATGGCTCTGACACCTGTGAATGAACTACATCTCTTGTATTATCCTAGAATCGTAGAATGGTTTGGGTTAGAAGGGACCTTAAAGATCACCTCCTTCCAATCCTCCTGCCATGGGCAGGGACACCTTCCACTAACCCAGGTTGCTCAAAGCCCCGTCCAACCTGGCCTTGAACACTGCCAGGGAGGGGACAGCCACAACCTTTCTGGGCAACCTGTGCCAGTGTCTCACCACCCTCACAGTAAAGAATTTCTTCCTTATATCTAATCTAAATCTACCCTATTTCAGTCTAAATCTACCCTCTGATGTAGATGTGATGAGGATTTCAATGCCCTGAATTCTTCAGTGTGTGTATGTGATACACTATGTATACAAAGGGTGGTTACACCATATGTATGATGTCAAAAACAATTACTCATGTTTATGTCATACATGTCTCCACAGATAACTTCATGTAAAACCAGTAGAATATAATTCATTCTTGGATGAAACTGAAGTGGGACTCAGGAGAGAGGAGTTGAATTCCTTGATCAATCTTCCTGCCCAGCTTACTGTCATTAACTCTCTAAAATCTCCATTTGTAAATTGGAAAAAAGATAACTTCATCTACATCTTTAGATCACATATTCTTAGTGGCACAGACCTGGAATATTATAAATTATCTCTTTCTGTAGATTAAGACAATCCAATATGACCTCATCCTTTTGGAATTCTAGACCAACAGTTAACAACATACAGCACCTAGCACAAAGTGATTCTGAGGAGTGACTATAGCTCTAAGTACCGTAATAATAACAATCATAAATCATTTAAAAATACAGTTTTCTGTGACTTTCCAGTGGCATAATTGCCACCAATTTGAGCTAGATTATACAGTCTTTCATCACACTTTTTGGGGAGGAGGGGGTTGGTATATAGAAGACCTTCAATTTTTCTTGAGGGTTATAATTGCAAAGGACAGAAAGTCTTTAGGTCACTCAGTGCCTCTCTTCAGCCTTTATTTTCTCTTTTTCTTCTCAAAACAACCAATACATGGACTATAATAAATATATTCACATTTGTAGTGGTTTAGCCCCTGCCGGGGTCTGAGACCACGTGGCCGCTGCCCCTCCCCACAAAGGGAGTGAAATACAAAGCCCCAAGGCTGAGATAAGGAGAGGTTTAATACAACAGTGCAACAGCAACACAACAAACAGCAACAATAACAATAAGAATAACAGTAATAACAATGAACAGAGCAAAATATCTACCAATACAGCAGTGAGAATAGAGCAAATCCCACAGTACACGCGGTAATCCCTTGTCCTGCTTCCGCGCCAGGATGTGACATCCCCATGGTATCTGAATAACCCGGCTAGAGCTTCCCCCCCCAATGCTGGGGAAACTTAACCCTATCCTGGCTAAACCAGGACAACATTTCATTTTAATACCTGAAACAAAATCTTTTGACCAACCTGAAATTTACTATCTACCTTCTCTGCATACTAGTTTTTTTGTTGTCTACTCAAACTGGTCCTAGGGTACCATGAAATGTTTGACAGTGTGATTTTGTGTGTTGAAGTCTCAACAGAATAGGGAAACAGAAAATGACAACATTAGCTACATCTCATTTACACTCGTAAGGAGCAATTTTGAGGTTTGGAACTGTTATGCTCATAAAAATGATTTTCTAGTCCCTGAGAAGAGATCCCCTGAGATTCTTTTAGTGCTCCAGTAAATGCCATAAGTATTAGGACCTATTATGCAATTATTTTGCTGTGCAATTCACCCATGTTATCATTACTAAACCAACAATGCACTTGCTATTTCTATTAAAGTGTCCTTTTATTCTAGTAGGAATGTGATGAAAGAGATTTATAGAGTGGAAGACAACATTCCAGCTTTTGAAAGTCTGTCCTGGGGACTTGGTAATTTCTTGCAGGAGCATCACTGGTGTAGGAGCTGAGTGTTCCCCTCCAAGCCTGTCTGTCACCTCTGCTTTCCCTGCAGCCAACAGGCTGATTCTTTCACAGATATGGCCTGAGATCAGGTGGAAGTTGGCAGCTTATAGGTTTCCTGCCAGTCAGACTTTCCTAGGAGGGACATTTTATAATCCAGGGACTTGTCTTAAAGTACCTAAAATAGTGAGCAGAGACTTTACTCTGACAAAATGTGCTACATAAGACTTATAAATAAGAAAAAATACTTCGAGAAAACTTCATTCAACAACTTCTATCACAGACTTTCAGATTCAAGTATATAATAAATAGTAAGCTCATAAGTATGTATGAGCATTTTCAGTGGTACCAGCCACACAGCACTTCACTCCCATGTTTGAACACATTCTGTTTCCCATGGAAGTTAGAGGCACATCCCCTGAGCTTTCTGTTATGAATTACACAAATTCATTGCAAGAAGCCAAGATCCACTAACCCTGTGAGTCCTTCTTATGTAGTAAGAATGTAGTTTCTTCACGTTCAACCACATTTAACCAAACAGTTGTACATAGGAAAGGATAAGCTTGCATAAACTCGCTGACCAGTGAAGCCATTTAAAGCCACCAGTTATACTACCAAATTTTAACTGTGGACAAGTGTCCTGAAACCAAACTCTGAGCAAGTGTCAGGCCAAGCTTTCAGAAGATCCCATTATTACATAATGTTAGAGCAAATGGATTCTCACCTTTTCAAACTCTACTGTTTATCTGGTAGATAGCACATATGACTGTAGGTCTGCACTGACTTGAAGAAAGCAAGGACCTACTCCTTGCATTGAATATAATGACAGAAGAAAAACAACCCCCTTTGGATACACTTTGTTAATGGTTTTATGGATTGATGTTATACAAGCAGTTACAATCATGTTTCAGTTGCTTGATGATATTATGTAAAACAATAAGGAAGCATTAATTCTGGATTGCTGAAGCAAGTTTAATATAGGAAAACACAGAGTTAAAACTTCAGAGTAGTATGTTTGCCATTGAACTTCATGGCTCTAAATTTGCCCCGGGAATTCAGTCTTCATTCACAAAGCACAGTGAGAGGTGTTCCAGAAAACAAGTTTTTGTAATTTCTGAATGAAACAGCAAAGCAAATGAGAATGAGACACAAAATTTTCTCTAAGAACAGTCTTCCACAGTAATAAAATGGCATATTTTTGCAAGTCAGATGAACTTTTCTTGAAGTGTGCTGAATGAAGGCAGCCAACAAATGCTCATATTCCAGAAAAAAAAAATAATATATTTTAAGGCTTTTTTGAACAGGATTGAAAAAAAAAATACTATGGAGACATCATATCTACCATTTCTCCCAGAATTTAAAAAAAAAAAGGGAACAAAGGTGATGATTTATTCTCACAGCTGTTCTGTGTTTCCTATGGCTGTCTACAACAACTAATTCTTCAAATACATTTATTCCACTGTAAGGAGATGGTTCAAATCACAGCCTCAGCAAATTATGATGATTGTTAATCAACTGTAAATAGTTAAAACAGGCAGTCAATGCCCTGAAATAAAATTTAGCTGCTTTAGCTTGCTCATCTGTCCATGTTATTCAAGTTGGTTTGGTATAATAGGATGGAGACTTTAAGAAAGAAACAATTCAGGCCAGAAAGGAATATTAAGTGTGGACATGCCTGTAGATAGCACTGTGTTGCTTTGTTTCTACTTTGGCTAGGTGTATCATTAGCCTGTAAAAGACTTGGGCTATGATATAAAAATTTAGCTCTATAGTGTCAAATGATTTCCACCAGCAGCAGATCAAAAGTTGTAATTAATTTGTATCATGTGAGGTTGATTTTTCCTCCTAGAGGAAAATATGGCTTGTGCCCTGTGGCAGAGTTTTTCAAACACACATGTTGAAGGGTCTACTTTAGAGATGAAAAAATAAAGAATGTGAGTAGAAAGTTGTAGCTTTTTTCATGACTTTGTGCTGCAGACTCATATTGAGTGCCTGGGACTTGGCACTGCCCCTGGTCTTTACCCTCCTTTTCTGTATTCGTATTTCTTCATGCTAAAAATTCTGTGGAATAATTTTTTGGTGTAAAATTCTCACAGCATATTGCATAAGTGAAACCAGTGCCAGCTGGATACTCCAAGGTTTATTTCTTACCTATAGCCAGTAGTAAGGAATAATTTTATCTGTCTCGTCTCCTAGGTGTTTTCTAGCTGTAGGACACTACTGTGTTAGTTCATGTTTCCCCTCTGTTCTTTGCAGTTTCAGCCTAACCACTTGTATATACAAAACAGAGCCAACAAACCATGAAAACCAAGAGGGAGACAATAGGTCTGTTCTGTGACCTTAGCATTCCCTAAGTGTCCATGACAGCATGAATGGCAAATGTGAGACTTGCTCATTATGAGCCAGAACAGGAAAAAAGGATGGGGGAAATAAACAGAAGCCCCTCCCTCTCCCAGACCCGCCTCTCCAGGAACATCTTACAGGTGGTACACCCAAGTTTCCTTAGTGAGAGAATATACTAGGCTAAATACATTCTTACAAGGACTGTTTATTTTCTTCTTAGGACAACTAACAAATCTCTCCCAGTGGTGTCAGTTCATACTGTTGTATGTCCCAGGTGACAAGAAAAAAAAAATCCTACTTTAGAAGTGGTTTGCTGTTGAGCAAGCAGCAGTAACACACATCGAATGGACTAAATGCCACCTGCTTTTCAACAAAAGGAACCTTGGTAACCAGTTTTCTTGATTCTTAAGGGATGCCCAGTGACAAAAGTACTCTGGAGAAATAAACTTTTTAACATATGCAGAAAAGAAGAAGGATTCATTCATAGAGAAAATTATAACTAATAGATGAGATTCAGCTTTATACTTCTTATGCAGAGCATTTCAGAGACTATAAAGAAGTTATTGAATCTGAATATAACCATTTCCTCACCTATAAAGTGGAATTAATGATCTAAGTTTGACACAATGATTTTGTGTCTGCAGAAGTGTTTTGTCTAGGCTTTTAGTTCTTACTAAAAAAAAAAAGGCACCCTATCCAGAATGGATGTGTTCACATATAAGATGTTGGAAGTTCTGTTTGGTTTTTTTTTTAACTTTTGCTTACTTTCTTGCTTTGATTTTAGGTTTCCCACAAGAAAAAAAAACAAAACAAAACAAAAAAAACCAAATCAAAAGCAAGCCCCAAAAAAGACAACAAGGTCTATATAAAAGATCTATGAAACTTCATATGCTACCTTTTTTTATAGCTTTTTTAATGTTAGTGTTATCAGTAGATGTTAACAAGAAAGGGTTGCTTCCCCTCTGCCTACCATTGGTGAGCCTGCCTTCAAAGTTCTGTACCCGGTTTTGGGCTCCTTAGGACAAGAAAGTCCAGCAGAGGACACCAGCTGGTTGCATCGTTCGAGGACACAGTGTCCAGGGAGAGATGAGAAGAACTGCATTTTTTCAGCCTGAAGAAATGAAAGGTAAAGGGGAGAACTTACCAGTGTTTACAGCTACCTACAGGGAGAACATGGAGAGACACAGTGGAAGGCGGTACAACAGAAGACAAAGGAGTAACAACAGGAGAAGCTCTGATCAGAGACCAGAAAAAGAGATTTTCATGAGAGTGACGAACCACCCGGACCAGGGTCAAGAGACACTATGACATCTCCGTTCTTGGGTGTGTTCAAAACATGAATGACATGACCCTGAACAGCCAGATCTGACTTTAAAGTTGAATCTACCTTGAAAGATGATCCTGCAGAGACTGGAGAACTTAACTTCCAGATTTCCCTTCTGGTCTGAATTATTCTCTGATTCTGTGATCTGCAGAGTACAAATGAACTTCAGATATTCACAGCTGTGGAGTCCAGTTATTGTCTCCAACAACAGCCAATGGCAAATGCCCAGTGAAGGGTACATGAACAAGGTAGGACATAGTTCTATCTTTCCTAAATAGCCATCCAGCTTACAAAAATTGATTCAAGGACACAAAAGTGATATCTTTGTACTGAATAGTCCTTGCTGGATTTTCCATCCATTTATCTGCCAGATGTGGCAGGTGCATCTGCCTAACGAAAGCAGAGCTTCTTGGCTGCTGAAGTGTGGCAGCTTCTGTCTTTGTTCTCAAGGTCTCGCGGTAGTTGGGGCCTTTGGCCAATGGGAGCTGCTATTGACTACAGGTCAGATTCGGCCTGGGTATAAATGGAGTCCCCTGGGGGAGCCATTTTGAGCTCGTCCCCTGGAGCAGCAGCTGCAATCGAGGACTCTCCCCTTGGGTCAGGACACTGCCCAAGGAAACTCCTCGAGGTGCCTTGGGTCAGGATGCTGCCCTGAGCAGGCCCTCAGGGTTGAGAGCCCTCAGTTATCAGGTGAGTGATAAAGCGTTTTGGGTTGCCGTTAAACCCTAGGGAGTGGGGCTTTGTTCTGCGTTTTGGGTTGTTGTTAAACCCCATAGAGTTCTTTGTGAAGCGTTCTGGGTTGCTGTTAAACCCTAGAAAGTTGTTCTGTTCTCCTCTCACAGACATTCAAACCTGTAATTTACAGAGAGCTAGAATAATAAATTTTTAATTTTTTTTTTATTTTTGGTGGTTGGTTGTTTATTTGAGAGCCTCTGTAACACCAGGTCACCTTAATTTTTAGCTTTCCAAAAATCCTGAGGTAAGCTCAAGTATTTCATACTTAATGTATTAAGATACTAGTCTGGACATGAACCACATTTCCAACTCTGACATTGAGTTGCATTAGAAAGTCATTCAATCTCTGTTTTACTTTCACTCTTGTTCTTCTTACTCAATTCAGTTGTAAACTACTAAGAATAAGGGTTGATTCTTTTATAATGTTTTTGTGTGTCCCTTAGCATGTTATAGCCATGTAATTAAAGAAACAGAGACAAGAAAATGTTTACACTGGGTAGGACTATGTCCAAGGTCATTTCACTGGTAAACAAAGTGAAGCAAACCATCGCAATGGCTAGTTACAAGTATTTGTATGGCATTTCTTCAGATCTTTTACTGTTCCAAGTTTCATCTATTCTTTAGTGCTGTATCCTACAAGAGTTGTTTGGGGTTTTTTTTAAAAGAAAAAGATCAGTCAGAATGGCCTCATGTATCCCATGAAACTCTTTATCGTTCCTGATGAAGAGAGCCCTTTGATTAAACTCATAGGCTTAGACCCAGTACACTGTAGTAAATCAAACACCCCTGGCATTTGAATTAACTTATATTTCTAGAACTAAAACAAAAGAAATATGGATGATGCTGAAAAATGTACCATATTCTAATTATTATTAGGGACAAATGGTTTTTAATTGACCAGAAACTATACACCTTTCTTTTTAAAATCTTTTTCCTCTTTTCAGTAAGTCAGTCATTTATGTAGTTGTAAGATATTTTTAAACTTGAAAAACCAGATAAACTGTTTGACTCATAGAATGTGATCTATGAAACTAGTTTGCAGAACTGTGAGTTTTCTAGTTTCGTTGCAGCAAACTTTCATCTTTTAGTCTTTTGATTTACAAACTTAAAAAATACATAAACCCAGAACTCTTTGAATCCATTACCTATTGCACTTCAATGTTGATCCTTCAGATCTTCTGATTTCATTATCTGAATTTTTGATAAAAAGGAAGGATAAATGAATCAACTACCTCCTCTGTATGAATCACTAGAGCTTCACTGTCTCCTTGTGGTAATACACTGGTGTGAACCACCATGCTTGGGCCAGTTAGCTCATTGGAACATTGCTACAGTGCAATGCAGCAATGGCTATAACTTGTTTGAACAGAGTAGGCTATTGTATATTAGGTAATTAAAAAGAAAAACATAAGAAACCCCACAAATGATAAGCTTGTCTTTAAATCACAGTTTGTAAAGCTTCAGAAAAGAGATCATTTATGTTCCTGAGTCTCCTAGTTTAAAAAATTCCTGTGATTTCCTCTGTAAATATGATGGTCTAAAATACTGCAAGAAAGATGATCTGACCCAGGCTGTATAAACTGAAGTCCAAAAGATGGAAACCCTTAAGCACAGACACTGAGTGAGGCATCTAGGTAAATTCATACAGGACGGAGGCCTTAGATGGTCTTCTGAGCAGACATCAGGATCTTTCAAACAGTAAAACCTCTAGGAAAGTTCAAATTAGTGATGTTAAAGTTAATTTTCAGTTTCCTTTTTAATAAGGAAAAAAGAAGAAATAGAGAAAGAACTTAAAACCTTTTCTTGATGTATTTGCATCCTGTCTTCCCATCACTCATTTATGTGTAGAAAGGCTGTTACAATGGGAAAATTCAGATTGAAAGTGGCAGCTTCTGAAGTCCTCCCAGGGTATTGTCAGATGATGACTCATCCACCACCTGCCTGCTCTTCTTTTAACTATCAAATGTCAGATAAAATCACAGCCAGAGATAGGAAATTTCAAATAAACTTACTTTCATGGAAGAATTTTATTTTAAAAGAACTTCAACCAATAAAATAAAGAGAAAATTAACAGATTATGAACAGGTCCCCCACCTTCATCACTATTCCATAACCACTGCATACCTTATCTGAATGAAGTCAGTTTTTAAAAATAAACTTAGTCTAAATTCAGAATTTCTATCTTGCTTTAAAATGCAACTACTGTGGTAAAAGTAGTGAGATTACAATGAAAACCTGTTTCATTGCTCTGAAACTGTTTCTGACTTCATATTTACTTGTGCCTTGTTCTCTCTACTCAGATTTAAATGGAAATGTCACCATGTATGTGCTTTTGTTAGGGTTTCTGAACAGTATTTCTGAACGATGTCTCTTTTATGAGCTTGTTTTTGCTGCTACACTTTGTGTGCTAGAGTACACTACATCTGAACTTTCCTGCGATGGAGTGATGAAGGTAAATGGAGGATTCAAAACTCTTGTTTACTGACATATTTATCAGCATCTCCAAATCTGAATTGTTTTCATTTACCTGAGAGATCCTAGGTATTAATTTCAGTTCAGGAACTTCCCTTTCCCTTTCCCTTTCCCTTTCCCTTTCCCTTTCCCTTTCCCTTTCCCTTTCCCTTTCCCTTTCCCTTTCCCTTTCCCTTTCCCTTTCCCTTTCCCTTTCCCTTTCCCTTTCCCTTTCCCTTTCCCTTTCCCTTTCCCTTTCCCTTTCCCTTTCCCTTTCCCTTTCCCTTTCCCTGCCATCAGTCAGCCTGCTGGGGGCACTGATGCCACAATTTAGAGGTTTTGTGGTTTTGAGTAAAAGCAAGGAGGGACCTTACCCCACATCGGGTGTGTGATCTGTCCAGATGTTTCCAGATGTTCCTCTCCCTCTACCTTCTTTCGATGGACCGGGGATGGAGGATTGGAATTACTTCTATTAAAGTATTTTTGCCAAGGACAATCTTTTAAGAACTTTTTAGTATTAAAAAGTGAAGAGGGGTAGCGATAGGACAGAATGGAAGGAAAAAACAGAAATAAAGCAAGGATGTGGGATAGGCCTGCAAGAATGGTCACTACCATGGATCCAGCGACGTCCCATTGGTCCTCAATCTTCAGTTCTTCAGTGGTGGGTGCACACGGGTCTGGCTTCAATGGTGGATGCACACCAAGCAAAGTTTTCTGTTGCCTTTTTAAGTTCATCATATCTACTGATTAACACATCTGCCCACCTTTAGTTGGTTTTGTTTGCTTGTTTGTTTTTTTCCTGGTCCCACAGGTTTTTGCTGCATCAGGCTTCTGGGGGAAAAATGCTTGCCTCTTATGAGTTCATTAGCAATGTATACACGGTGTCTGGCGTACACAATAGAGCCACAAATGGCTACAGGATGGGGCCAGCTCGGTTCAGTCTGCCCCTTTGAGGCTTATTGAAGGAGTCCGACAATGCAACCACAAGGAAGTGTGTGTGTGCATCCTTCAATACACTCCTGCTTCTCTGGGAGACATTCCCCAGACAAATCCACAGGCTGCAGCAGCTTGTCCTTGAGGTTTGCACAGACACAAGCAAGCTCTGCGACAGTCATAGGACATTTCAGTTTCTCACACTGTCCTCATCCATTTCAGTTGCAAAATGTGACATTTCCTTGTCTTTTATTCATTTTCAGACAAGTTCTATTGACTTCTATAAGAATATAATATAAATATATCTGCCTAAATACATTAAAAATAGAGGTAGGAAAGAAATCACAATTTCTATTTCATGTTCCCACATTAAAATTTTGTCACTTGAACAAAATATTAAGTTCAGATCTTTACAAAAACATTTATTTTTCCTTCAAAATACTGAATAGAAAAAGATTATGTACATAGATTAACCTGGTCTATAATTCAAAATAATTTGATTTTATTGAGTGTTGTGATAGGTACTTATTTTTTGAAATGTCAGTCTTGATTGGTTACATTTCCTTTGGCTAGGTTCTTTCTTTGGCAGCATTTAGAGTATCAACATTTCCCTCTTCTCATAGCTGTTTAATGACTGCCATTTCTGCACGTGTCAATGTCTATTTTATATGTGTGATGTCAGAGGATTTCAGAAACATTTAGTGAAAATATTTAGTTAAATTTCAGACCCTTTCACAGTGCTCCCTCCCCCCCACCCCTGCCCCCTCCACCTTTGAATAGTGGACAAGACCTGCCTATGACAGCACATAAAGGGAAGCGCACTGATCTTTTAGAACTCCTTCCTTGTCACTGGATAAGGAGACTGAACAAATCATCAGCTTGAGGTGCCATTTTCATCTTCAGTCCCTACAGCCTACTGTATTTGTGTAATAGAGGAACAGTCACAGAGCTGGTGTCTGTTTCCTACCCTTCACGCTTTGCAGACCATGTATATTCTAAATCTGCAAAGCATTTAGTCACCCACAGAAAAGTCACACCTGTTTCATATTAACCAATCCCCACCAGTGCTATAGGAAAAAAAAAAAAATGTTAGTGAAAGTGCTGTGTTATGATGACCTGATTAATAATTATGAGCCATTTCTGCCTGTGGTTTGAATGGGTCAGGTAGAACATTACTTATGTTATGAGAACAAAGATATGGTAAGTCATAATGCTATAGCAGAAGCAGAAGTAAGTCAAGGCTTCTCATTCAGACCTCTAAAAGTGAATTGGTCCTCCAGGACGAGGGACCACAGTTTATGGGGAAAGAGAAGGAAAGGGAAAGAGCCAGGACTGACACACACAGTCCATTGCTCTAAGCAGTTGCTCATGCTTGAATCCATCACTGAGAGGACCTGTTGATTTCCTCTCTTACATTTGTATATTTAAATTAATGGCAGGCTTTGGTTTGGTTTGTGTTTTTTTTCAGTGTGCCTGGGAAAATCCTCAAGTACTTTAAGCCTGGTTTCCTGATGAACACATCATTGTTTTTACACCTATGTCTTCTCAGTTATTCTGTAAAGAGAGTGTTTCTCTCAGGGGAGATGATAAGATTAAAATTATGAGCCAAAATTAACTTGGCATTCAGAAAAAGTTGTTGTTAAAACCTGTCAAGAGGCATAGTAACTGTAGTCTCATTTTAGTAATAGGATCTTACAAAATGTGTTTGATAACAGGAGGCAGGATAATCCGTTGAGTCTCCGAGTGCTGAAGTAGGGAAATGAGCTTCCTCTCCACCCCACCGTTTACTCTCACCTGCCCACCTGCTCAAGTCTCAAGCATCTCCCAAAAGCGTTGGTTTTGTGTAGCTGCTCCTGGACTCAGAGAAGTACAATATTTAGAGGAAATTCCACAGCACTTCATTAGAGAGATAACGTACTCACAGGTATTGGCAAAGAGAAGCATGAACAAACATATCACACACACACTCTCCACATGCATTTTGTAAAGTTTTCATTATTTTTATGCCTTCCAAAAGGGTATTTCATTTATTCATAGGTGTTAACAGTAGCGAGTGTGTGGAGAAAAAGTGAAATGCTGTTTATATATTACCACAGTGCCTGCAAAGACAAGCACAGTGCCCTCTCTCTTTCTCTCTTCTGCCACCAACCCACATATAGAGCTCTACCTTTCCTTTCCTAATTTAGGACACAAACCAGACCAGGTTCCCAAATCCCCCACAACAGTATAATGTTACTGAGTGAGCCCTTAAATCAGATGAAGCAAAATAAATAAATGAGCAGTGGTCTACTGAGCCACTGTGAACTGAGAGATTCTGGGTAAAATCCAGCGGAGATATAAAGAAGTTTGTATCGAACGTAAGGGTGGGAGAAAGTGCATGGACAAATAGTTCAGTTGTCCTCTCCCTTCATCAAATTTTCCCTGTTGATGCATTCATTCCTTTTTTCTCGTAATATGGGGACAACCCCAGCCAGAATGTCGCTGTCATGTTAATGCCATTTTCATCACAATTTAGAAAGTCAATTTATCAGAACATCTAAGAATGTTTATTTAACTTTCAGCTATAGCTGAAAAATATTCTTTTTTATAAAGCGCTCAAACCCAAGTTTCTCTGAAAGCCAGAAATAGTGTTAACAGAAATTAATTTAAAATGTACTTAAAAAGTCAAGGTTATGTACAGTTGGGAAACCCCTAAACATTTTTATTCTTATATCTTTCTTCTAGGGTTATTTTATTTTGTGTTTAAGATTCTGCCCCCTTTTATGCTGTTTTCTACAAATGCCCCATTTTGTTCAAAAGACTTTTCCAACCAAATGTTTGCAGAGCCTTGCAATAGAGCCAGATTTATTCACATTATTCCGGTCACCTAATGCACCAAGTAGAGATTTCAGACTTTCTGCTTCCTAGTGTAAGATCCTTAATATCTGTGGAATTTAATCTAAAATAAAAAGAATTGTGTCATTTCAAGGTTGAAAAGGCAAAGGTGATATCCGACAACTCACAGCAAGATTAGTCCGATTATTTCTAGGGCACCAGCAGGAAGGACATGCTTGACCTGGTTTTAAAAGTAGCTGTAGCTAACCCTGAGTGTTTATCTTTTCTCTGTAAGATAACTGAGCAACCAAAATAAAAAAAAAAATCAGGAGGTGAGGTTCAAAATTTGAATGATGATAGACTACATTTTCTCAAAATTATTCCATTCAAACATGAGGATTTGTAACTTGTGCTGCAAACTAAACTGAGACATGGTGTCATTATCTCCAGGAAAACACAATTTATGTTAGTTTTGCTATTAACTGTGAAGATCCTATGATGAGTGTATAATCTGTGAGAATCTTGCAAATGTTTACAGAGTAAGTCAGCTAATTTTCCCTAGGGTTCTTTGGCAGATTGAAGAGAAATCAGTACAGGGTACTTCATCTCTATCTTGAAGGCAGTATCTAGTGTATCTCCCACCTCTTGACATGCACAGTCAGTGGTAGGAACAACCCTGTGACTTTATATTTTTACTTTCTAATGGAAGGAGAGGATACACATAAATCTACTTTAAATACTATTGTGGATATGTATTTGTATATGTGTGCATATACATGCTCACCTGTACAACCCACCCAAATAACTATATATGTGTGTGTATGTTTATATGCATATATATATACCTGACTAATTGAAATACAATTCAGAATGATAAGCTCTTTAAAATCTATTGTTATATTTTCCTCTAATTTTTCTGACCTTTCAAGAAGATCTAACGTGCTTGTAATATCATTTATCACATTCTGTGTCAGTTGTAACTGCAATGATGCGAATGAAGAAACAGCTCCTCTGTCAGCCTGGTATGTCTTACGGCATCTAGACCTCCATTCAGCGGGCACTGCACAGACCATAGACCTCTGCCTAGTTACTTCAGTGAATATTTACATATAGGCCCACAGACGGCTAAATATCCATGTTAAAATATACTCTGTAAGGATGTCATTTGGCACCAATGTTCAACCACAGCCCCATACAGAAACTATGATATAGTGACGTTTAGGTTAAAAAAAAACAGTCTACAAGAACTTTCAGGCTGGAGATTTCATTCAGAAGTTATGCAAACTGTGAATTCTTAACATCTCAGTCCACAATGAAGACTGATGGAACCACATCACGAGTTAGAGGAGGTGAGGACAGAATATTATACATCTGTTAACTCCTCAGACAACACTTTGAATACACACAATATGTTAACACCTTGTATATCGTTGTGAAATACCCTGATAAATCTAATGTGAAAAAAGCTCCTCATCTTTCTCAAGATTTCCTGAACCACCCAGCAGAAGGTATCACTGTTATCCTCTTATAGAATTCTGAAAGGTTGCTCAAGGAAAACCAGAATAAACAGCAACAGCACTAAATATTTCAGGATTTTAGAGTAACACCTATAAAACTCATCTACCTTCCTTGAGAAGTCTAGTCGTCCCACAGCTGCTAAATGACAGGCACTTTTCATTAGAGAATTTAGACATTTAATAAGAAAAACATGAGACCAAACCAGAGAAAACACAAAATCATGGCTATATATTGTTGCATCACAATGATTTATCTGAAAAACCTTTGCAGTGGAGGTAGACTACAGAAATGGTGCACTCTAATGTCAGGTCCTAAAATTCTGGTCATCTTCTTGTCCGTAACAGAAGATTTCCTGATTTCCCCTGACAATAGATTTCCCCACATAAAGCCCAGAGATGAGAGTATGTGGGGGAGATACCTGGGACTCAGAGAGAGATGCAGCCCAGGTGCAGGGTCTGCAAGGTGAACCAAACCCTCTCTCCCACAGCACAGGCGCAGTCTGTAATGCTCCTATCTGCTATAAACATTTTCAAAGTCAGAAAACCAGGTTCTCAAGGTATTCACTTCCATTGCCTTGAGAGACTGGGTCAATTACTGTATGTGCAAAACGAGTCTTAATTCAAGTAATTGCTACCATAAATATGAAGTAGCATGAAACATACTTTCTCAATAATCTCACAGAATCATCTAGGTTGGAAAAGACCTCAAAGATCATCTAGTCCAACCATTAACCTAACAAAGACAGTTCCCAATTATACCATATCCCTAAGTGCTATGTCGACTCTACTCTTAAACACCTCCAGGGAGGGGGACTCCACCACCTCCCTGGCCACCCCATTCCAACACCTAACAACCCGTTCTGTAAAGAAATGCTTCCTAATATCTAGTCTAAACCTTCCCTGGTGCAACTTGAGGCCATTCCCTCTTGTCCTATTGCTTATTGCTTGGTTAAAGAGACTCATCCCCAGCTCTCTGCAACCTCCTTTCAGGTAGTTGTAGAGGGCGATGAGGTCTCCCCTCAGCCTCCTCTTCTCCAGGCTAAATTTCAAATTAGCCTAAAGCAGAAACCAAGCTCTTCAAGTCTGGGACAGGAGGGAGACACTGTCACTTTTTTGTTAACCTTTTCCATTGATGTTACACTGAAAAGTTTCAAGTAAACCTGAATAAATGACATTTGTATAGTATTTTTAATGTTTTCAGTGGAAAAAACCAGATATATCTGTGCATGTCATCTGTGATTACAAGTCAGAGCATTTGTCATAAAGTACATCTAAGGCTCTTGTGTGGTGATTTTCTTTTTGAAATCTAAGTTTATGTCCTTATTGGTACACCACTCGCTGCCTGGGACCATCCCTGGATGCTGCAGAAAAACAACTGCCTATGCCAGTGATATATTAGGTCATTCCCTGGCACAACTTTGGCCTCTGCTAACCACCAGGTTCCGCCATAATTCCTGGGCATGATATGGAAGCAAGTAGACACCAGGGATCATTACTAACTGGCAATTTGCATTCAACCATCTTGTTTTGGAAACAAAGAGAGCTCATAATGATCAGCCATGGTCTGTTGTGTGCCTGTTAATGTCAATGTGCAAAGAGGTTTCCAAGTATACTGAATTTTCTAATTTAGACACAGTCTTTGTAGCTCCATGTTAAAGATTGCAGTGTTGGGAGGAACATCTGTATATCTATCTGTACATTTACTTTTCCCCTAAATCCTTACTGGTTTTGTTTATTTACAAAATGTTTTCTTTTTTAAGCACCAACATTTACCAACAAGTACTTTAGTTGTTTTTTTCCTACTGCCGTGTCTAAGGACAGAGCACAAGCTGGAAGACTCATTCACACTGCCAAGGGCATTGCTTTTTCTTTTCTGTACAAAATGTGTTATGTCAGTATCATTTTGCATAGTACAAGCTGACTGGAGCTGAGATGTTAGCAGAGGTGGGCTGAAACCTTTCTTGGTTTGCAAGCAGACAGCATAGCAGGCAGAGATCTGGGTATATTGTGTATGTCCTTGAAAGGAAACCATAGCTTCTCTCACCCAAACATAGATGCCTAGTGTTGTTTTAGATAGCATATCCCTCTTGAGTTCTACCTGGTTCTCCAGAAATATGTGGGCCACCCACACATACTCATATGTGCCAAGTCTTGTGGATGTCACAAGGTTTTAGATGCCTGCTTTAAGACATCCAGAAAAAAGGAACTTCTTGGGCTCAGAAAACTTGCTAGAGTGGTGGACCTTTGTTTTTCAGAGGCTGCCTACGGATATGAGGCACACAGGGTGTGCTACGGATCCACTTAAGCCCAAGGGCTTAAGGATAGGTACACGAGATGACAAACCCAAAGACTCAGCATTCTCTGCCATAACGCACGTGAGCAGAATGAGGTTGTGTAAGTGTTGCAGTGGGATAAAATCCTGCTGTGATGCTTCCTACTGCTACCTGGTAATATATGACAGGCATAAAGGCAGTGGGAGAGAAGTGGAAATGTCTCATATACCCTGGGAAAAGTGCAACTGAGTTAAAAGCTTTTTCATTTCGCATAGGAATAATGTGCTTTCCTCTTAAAAATGTAACACAAAATGCCTGTGTGTCTATATTATATTATCTGTTGCAGATTTGTTTCATGTCGTGGGAAAAGCATATTGTTCAAATAGTTACTGAAATTAAAGGAGAAAAAAAATCCTAGCAGAATATTCCACCAGAAAAGAGATAGAGAGATGCACATACTAATTGCAATATAAAACTTATTTTATTATTTTTTCATAAAGAAATCTTGCAATAATTAAAAGGTGTAAGAAAAATGTCTCATGTAGCCATATGAGCAGGTAAATCATAGATCTGGATTGCAGGAAAAGAAAGATTGCACATACAGAAGTTTCCAAAAGCATGCACATGAGCAATGCTTTGTTAACAACTCTCGTCTCTGGTATAATAAACTGTGCAAACATAACTCTAATCCTTATAGAACTTGTGTGGTGGACCTCATAAATTACCGTTCTGCTGCTCTCTGAGTGTCACAGCTGGAAAAATTGTACAGTGAGTTGTGCTAACAAGTGGCATGAGAAAAGAAAAAAAGATGTTAAGGAAATATCAGAGACTTCTGACATTTTAAAGCTATCGTTATAGAAATTTTATGGAGACTTTATTGCAGCCTATTTTCACTTAAAAGGGGCTTACAAGAGAGATGGAGAGAGACTTTAACCAGGTCGTGTAGTGGCAGAACATGGGGCAAGGGTTTTAAACTGTGAGAGGATAGATTCAGATTAGATATAAGGAAGAAATCCTTTACGATGAGGGTGATGAGACATGGGAACATGTTTCCCAGAGAAGCTGTGGCTGCCCCCTCCCTGGCAGTGTTCAAGGCCAGGTTGGATGGGGCTTTGAGCAACCTGGGCTAGTGGAAGGTGTCCCTGCCCATGGCAGGGGGTTTGGAACTAGATGATCTTTAAGGTCCCTTCCAACTCAAACCTTTCTATGAGTCTATGATAATTATTTCTATAACTTCAGAAAATTTAAAAACATAAACTGCTATGTTTAAGCTGTCAAATCTTTGTTTAGGGTTACAGTGAAATAGGATGATTTTCATAAGTGCCAGGTTTCCAAATAGGGTGAACACTTCTGAAAAATCAGACAACATTTAGATTCCCATCTGATGGTTAAGGAAGGTAATTATGCTTAAAGTAATACTGATTAGTGACCTCCATTGTAACCTGTGTATATAAGTTTTACACACTTGAACAAGATGTTATTTTTCACTCTCCTGTTTTGTTTACTTCACTGTGAACTTGCATGTTTTGGTGTGATAATATGCAAAAGTAGTTACAGATTAAAACTAAAACAAGACTTTTCCAATGCCCATATGTTTCCAATATAGTAAAAAACTCAGAATGATTTCTGCATCCAGAAATTAAAAAACAGGTGAGAGTGGCCAGATTAGAGATCTGCTTTTGATTTACTTACGAAAATATCACTTACAAGCCTCTGAAAAAGCTATGCATGTATGTGACAGATCATTACCACTACTTGTGATCTGTAAAAGGCTCTAATGCGTCAGATATTTTGGGGAAAAAAAGGACAGAAGTATTGCCATCATCACTTAATGGACAATCTGGGTTAATGCTAGGATAAGAACCAACTGATTAGCTGATGGGTACAAGAGGCAAACACATACCTACAAAGTGACAGAGTATCAAAGTGATCCGGTTTGTTAAAATGAGGTCTTACAATGCCAAAAAAATAAGTTTTCAAAAGCTTTTTATGGTTTTCTGGCATCACAAATAAAGAGCTTTTAGGAGGTGTTGAAGAAAATCATGATGTAGCTTTTTTCTCCCAGGCAGGCATCAAGAATTTTGTGCCTGGAGATGTGGAAGGACTTCTCCGGAGGCAAGGGAGGCTACAGCCATAGACTGACAGAGTAACAACATCGGCTTGTAATACCAGGCAATAGACCAGGTGGGGACACTAAATGCAAGGTCTCTGAAAGCTCCAACATTTAGGTCTTTCATGGGATAATAAAGCTAGAATCAGAGGAAAGAGAGAGAAAAAGAATGAAACCGTCAAAGTGCTAGGCAAGGAAACCTTTAGAGTAACAGCCTTATTATATGTGAATAGTCCGGTTCTGCATTTCTTATGGCTATTAAACATATCACAGCTGTTAACCTGAGTGTTCAGGAGACAGCCTAAGAGAATTTTAGCTTTGTGGAGAGGTGTTGTCCTGGTTTCAGCCAGGATAGATTTAACTTTACTTGAGAGGGGGCATAGCTGGATGGCCGGGTCCAGACTGGCCACTGGAGCATTCCATATCATGTGACGTTATTCCCAGTATATAAAGGAGGCAGGTTCTCTCTCAGAGAGTAGAAGACAGAATCTGAAAGACTTAAGTATCAAAAGCAACACTTCAGCAGAAAATCCTTAAGCTACTCCAGGATAGTACTGCCCATGACATTTCTAAAGGAAAACCTGCATGGCAGCCTGCCAAATGTATTCATTTTTCTTGTTGGCTTTAAAGAAATTGCTACTTTTTAAGATTCTCTCAAAGTGAAAAGCAAGAAGTGGGTTGCTCCCTGGTGACTGAACTGAACTTTGAAATAACAACTGGGTTGTCCATACTTCTGGTTCCTCTGCCCAGGTTGTCCTGTTCCTGTATCCTTCTCCTTCATCTTCCTCTCTCACAGGGAAGTGTGATGGTCTCTGACCCCTGCTGTTACCCGGTTTCAAATACCAGTTTCTTGTCCTAAGGGGATGTAGTAGAGGCGTTTGGTGTCACTAGAGAGCATTCCTTGGCCCACCTGCACTAAAGCTTATTTGAAACACACCTCCAGTCCAAGCACAACACCAACACTTTAATAACAGTAAAATAAGTAAACCTTGATGGGTTTAGAAACAGATCACCACCTCTATCAAGGGAAACCTGAAATATCAGTGATGTATGAATTAGACCAAGCTCTTCGGCCAATCAATCTCTATATCAGAAACTGTCTCCCACCTGCTGCTGGGAAAGGGATTCAATATGAGAAGTCAGAGCTATGAAATATCCAGTGTTATTAATATCAGGTAGTAATAAGGTAAAACTACAAACTGTGGCCTCCTCATTCATACTTCCAAGGTCTTTCCTGAGAGGGAGGCTGCTGAGCTTGTTATAGATAAGATTTTGTAGACATGAACTATACTGAACTTATCTTTTGTAGAACAACTCAAATAGACTTTGTGTGCCACCCTGAAAGATCTGGTTATCAGGCTGTAATTCACTGGTTTGCTCTCCCCATTTCCCTTGGCCACATGACACCTTTCAATAAATTACAATTAACTGGTAGTGACAGAAGTAATCTCAAAAACATCTGGATGTATATTGTTCTGGGTAGATTTGATGCTTGTACAGAAGGTGGAGGTTTTTCTGTAGTTGTGTAAGACACAAGAGAGTAAGACTGAGTAATACTGAAGATATTCTGTATCATGCTAGTCAAGATAAATTCTTGGTTCCCTAAGGTAGTCAGCCTTAGGGAAAAATCTCTTTCATGTTACCCTCTGACACTTGCTTACCTCAGTAAATCTCAGTGTTTCAGTCAGTTGCACTACTATTAAGAGAAAATGAAAAGCCTGAGGGGCAATATGGCTCCTGGGATTCATAAATTTCTTTTGCTATTCAGTCACTAACTTGTACCAACCCTGAAAAAAGTAATCTGCACATAATAACTAACTCTATGAAATTCTTTTGGCTCTCCCAGGGAATGATCTAAGTTTTTCTTATGCATATGTTCTGAATGGCAGCATTCACTAAGTAATTACTGCACTTCATTCTTACTGCAGAGTCAGGGAGGTATCTATGAATACCCAACACCTATAGCTGGGTTGACTAACTTTGACTGGGCATACAGTTCTCACTCATGTTCGTACCACAGATCTGTTTTAGCATAGAATTTATATGGTTTATATCTGCATTTTCGCATACATTTTTTAAAAAGTGCTTCTAATCCTTTCTTCCTAGGAAGACCAACAGATGCTTTGCCCTGTCAACTGCTTTAAAGCTTTAAAGAGGTATGAATACAAGGAAAGAAAATCCGTTTTGGTATTGCACTCCTAGTGGCATTTTTTTAAGGACTTCATTAATTTCTGCCCCAGGATAGCAGTGAGAATTAGAACTCAATGCCTTTTTGGTAATGGATAGAATAAAGTGGTACCACTGATGGTTGTTGCAGTTTAAGTCCAGATGGCAACTAAGACTAAGTGAGCCACTTGCTCACTCATTCTCCCCGTGGTGGGATGGGGGAGAGAATCAGAAGAGTGAAAGTAAGAAACTCATGGGTTGAGGTAAAGACACTTTACTAAGTAAAACAAAAGCTGTGCATGCAAGCAAAGCAAAACAAGGAGTACATTCACAGCTTCCCATCAGCAGGCAGGTGTTCAGTCATCTCCAGGAAAGCAGGGCTCCATCATGCATAACAGCGGCTTGGGAAGACAAACATCATCACTTCAAATGTTCCCCCTTCCTCCTTCTTCCCCCAACTTTATACGCAGAGCATGACATCATATGGTATAGAATAACCCTTTGGTCAGTTGGGGTCAGCTGTCCTGACTGTGTCCCCCCCAGCTCCTTGAGCACCCCCAGGCTCCTGGCTGGTGGGGTGGTGTGAGGAGCAGAAAAGGCCTGGAGGCTGTGCAAGCACTGCTCAGCAGTATCTAAAACATCCCTGTGTTATCAACACTGTTTTCAGCACAAATCCAAACCGTAGCCCCAGACTAGCTACTACGGAGAAGATTAACTCTGTCCCAGCCAAAACCAGCACAATGTTTCTGAGAAGGAAAGTTAGAGCACACACCAGCTGCTACATGCAACACTAAACCATTCCTAGTACTCAGAACTGTCCCTGAAACATCCTCAGGTTTTTTGTTGTATTTGGCTTAGATCATTCTCTCACTGCTTTCTAGTTCTTTGCATTTTTATTATCGTGTCATTATCCTCCACTAACTGATCTTCATGTTTGGTGGCCAAGAAACTGCCATTCTTTAAAGCTCATCCTGGTGGGTTGTCCCTCTTATTTATTTCACATCAATAATTACTGACAACCCTGTGTTCCTGTGTTGATAATCTATTTTTCAGATAAACATGGAAAATAAACTCTGGAGTGAGGGTTTGTGCTTCTTTGGAACAGATTTTTCTTCAGGTGACATAGCCTTTTAGGGAGTAGAACAATCAGACTACAACTTTCTTTCTCATATTTGCATGTGGCTGCTTTACCTCTTTGATCATTCTGAGAATAAATAGGTCTGCCTTATCTCCCACTTCTTCAGCTAAGTAGCTGGGTAGCAAACAGCATTTTCTCCAGCAATTTGTACAGTCCAAGCTGATGTGACAAGCTCGGAGGTATTCCTAGTAATAACCGCTACTGGTCCTTGGTGTGAAAATCTATCCCAAACAGCTTTTGGACCACAAAACCTCTTCACAAAGAATGTGCAATCAGATCATACGTGTATCTATACATATGCATGGGTATACTTAGGTTGTTAGAAGTCCATGTAGAAAAGACATGATGTAAAGGAATGGGAAGAAAATACTGGCTAGCAACTTGAAAATTGGTGAGGTAGGGACAGGAGAGGTTGGACTCCTTCTCCATGTAGTCAAATCTCTAAATAACTTGTTTGCCTAGATGCTGATGGATGTGATTTCCACATTTTTATATACCACATCCTTTTCTTTCACTCCCCCAACACTTCTGCAATTCATTTTTCCTCTGACTTGCTTTGCTGATAGTCCTTGGTGACTGCTTTGCCTCAATGGAGGTTTTATAAAAAGCCTTTAACATAAACTGCACCCCTGCACAATGATAATAAAATTATTTTTTTCTAAGTTACTTTTCTCTCTTTTGTCTGCCACTAAAATGACACTTCAGTTTCTCTGTTCAGCCACCATCAAACTCCAGCTTAACGCTGTATTGCCTAAGAGACTTATGACAATAGAAAGAAAAGTGATCCAAATCATTAAAGGAGGAAAAAATACAACATTTCTATAAAAAGGAGTGATAGAAAAGAGCATAACTAGATCATCTCAATTTCTTCTCTCCCTCGGTCCCCTATTATAACACATGTATGCAATTACAGCATCTGTTATCCTGATGGCCTGGAATGTAGTACCAGTGTCAGTTATGGTGCTTAATAATATAGACTCAGAGGACACTATTAAAATTGAATGTAAATGAAAACTCTTCTAAAAATTGCTAAATAATAGGCAAGGGAAAACACACTGAATTTACTTTTGTTCTATTAACAGTTGGGTAGACTGCTTTGATTTGAACAGAAAAAAAGTCCTGAACATTTTTCATCCTCAGGAGCTTCTAAACTATAAGTTTAAACTACTGCAAATTGAAGAACTTCAGCTAAGAAGTAATTTCTTCTCTCAACTTCATCCACTTGATTGGACCCACAAGACTAAACAGTTTCTCTTTTACATGTTATTAAACATATGCAAATTTGTTTTCTTGAGTCAAAGTCTTAATTTAGTCTATAATTTGAGGCAGAGTCTGCTAAGTTATGCTTTTCAAAATTAACCACTAGGAAGCATAAGCAGGAGAAACATATTCCTAGAGGTGAATTTCATACAAATACAAAATATTGGAAAAAAATTTAACAATGCATTGCAGGATAGACTGATAATTACAGTTTTATGACCTCACAAGTTATTTTGCTGTAACCTTCGAAGCACCATCCTCATTAGAACAACATGACTTCATATGTCCCTTGGTATTTATCAGCTGTGTTGTATAAAATCTGCCATCTGAGGTAAATGCAAAAACATTTTTACAAAATGTCAAATGAGTAGGAGGGAATGGAATGAAAGATATATTTATATAGGCAAATTTTAATTTCTTTCAACTAACATGATTAATAAAAAGAATTTTAGTAAAGCTTTGTGATAGCACCTTGCATGAACACATACTTTTCTTGCAGCCTCAGTACAATAAACCTGAAAAGACATCTGGAAAACAGAAAAAAATGAGTGAACTGTTGTTTCAGGGTTTCAATATTTTTTCATGGATTAAGGACATTTTCTGCAAGGATAAGGGAAACAAAGAGAAGGCCTTTGAGGCAGACAGTAGCTGAGCTCAATAAACTTAATCTTTGTTTCTGCCCATGTTATGGCAGGGAAATCGGGAACAAGCAAAGATTTAGTGATTTGTTTCAGATAAATTAGGGTCCCTGGGGTAGGGTATCAAAGATATCTGCATATTAAAACAGTATGTGATAGAGCCAAAGCCCAGGTCTGCTAAGCAAACTGTCTTTTCTAATTTTCACTGAGGTAACATTTCTGAACTGTTTTTTTCAATTTTGTTTTTCTTTTTAGTCTGTCCTACATACTTACGCAGCAGGTTTATGTCTGTTGACTCCTATGAAGAGGCATGTTTTAATTATGAGTAGCACTAGTAGGCGAGTACATGAGTGCCAATGACACAACTAGAATATGTCTTCTCTAAGAACCCTTATGTCCTTAAGGATCTCCAGGACAAAGAGTACACACTGTTCTCATCCTTGCATACACTGGTATACACTTAACATGTGAAATCTGTATCTTAGCACATGATAGTGTGTGCCCTATATAATCTTAAAATACGTATTTCTATATTACTGTACATGTCTTCTTTCCTAGTTAAAGTGAAAAGCCTTGTCCATAATGTACAGGCTTTAAATCTTCATTGCATTTCCTCTATGACAAAATTACAGTTTTACCTTTTTTTATGTGGAGAAGGTGGAGAAGAGAGGCAGCAGAAATAAAGGACAAAAAGATGGGAAGAAAGAGTAGGAGTATGAACAGAGACTTGTGGCTTGCTGAGTTAAGACTCATTCTTTTCTGTTTCTGTGCACATTTCTAGTTCATAGAATCACAGAATCATAGAGTGGTTTAGGTTGGAAGGCACCTTAAGATCATCCAGTCCAAACTCCCTGACACGGGCAGGGACATCTTTCACTAGATCCGGTTGCTCAAAGCCCCATCCAGAAATCCAACCAGAATTTGAACACTTCCAGTGAGGGCCATCCAGTTCTGTGGGTAAGATGTTCTAGTATCTCATCACCCTCATCGTAAACAATTTCTTCCTTATGTCCAACCTAAATCTACCCTCTTTCAGTTTAAAATCATTGCCCCTTGTTCTGTCACTACAGGACCTGGTAAAAATTCTCTCTCCACGTTTCTCGTAGGCCCCCTGTATATATTGAAAGGCCACAATAAGGCCTCCTGAAGTTTTCTCCAGGCTGAACAGCCGCAACTCTCAGACTTTCTTCATGGGTGAGGTGCTCCAGCCCTGTGATCATTTTTGTGTTCCTCCTCTGGGCCCACCGTAACAGGTCCATGTCTTTCTTGTGCTGGGGACCCTGACCTGGATGCAGTACTCTGGGTGGGGTCTCCTGAGAGCAGAGCAGAGGACACGATTGGCTTTCTGGGATGCAAATGCACATTGTTGTCTCATACACAATTATTTGTCCACCAGCATCCCCAAGTGCTCCCTGCAGGGCTGCTCTCCATCAATTCATCTCCCAGTCTGTACTGATATCAGGGATTGCCCTGACCCAGGTGTAGGACCTTGCACTTGGCTTTGTTGAACCACATAGGTCCACTTCTCTAGTCTGTCAAGGTCCCTCTGAATGGCATCCCTTCTTACTAGTGTATCAACTGCACCACTCAGCTTGATGTCATCTGCAAACTTGATGAGGGCACATTGAACCCAACTATCTATGTCATTAATGAAGATATTAAAGTGTTGTCTCCAATATCATTTGATATCAATTGATAATAGCTGATATCCATTGATAATAGCTGAAAATCTCTGGAAACAAAATGGTCTTCAAAAACCTTGGTATGAAGTATCTAGACATTTAATCAATACAACTAAATTGATGACCTTCCATTGGGTCATTGCTGCTTCACCACACACTATAAAGAACTGTCATTATTTGTTATAGCTGTATATCCAGCTATATTTCCACTAACAGGCATAACTATTACTAAGTGTAATTCTAGTTTTAAATTTCTAACTAGTGCTGTTGAACATTAGCTGAAATGGCCCAAGGTAAACCTCATCCTATTTTCTTTCCACAATGTGGGTTTTGAGACCCTCTCGTGGCATTGCTTTTTTAAATTATTAACTTCATATAAAATTGCAATACTTGTGAGCCCTGTTCATGCACTAATATCCCATATGTTCAATGTGATATAAATAAACCAGAAAATATATTCTTTTTCATCTCACATACAATCCCAGACAGGGAATGTACAGATGCAAAGACACAAGGGAAACAGAAAATGAAGATTTTCATACTGTTCGACTTCACAGATTTTAGGAGGCTAATATACTAATGTTCTCTGACAATTATGAAGAAAAAGAAAGTTTCCAAAAGGCAACTAAAACTAACACACAACAGTATTATCTTATGCTGGAGCTTTCACCTTGACATTGACTTCTTAGGAAGCCTTCACAGCACGTTGAAACAGCCGTAACTATCCCTTTGGAAAACAGCAACACTCCACACTCTTTATGAGGAGACAGACTGCACAAAAGCGGTGTCTGCCCCCATCCTGTCAAACTGGGGTTTTTTTTGTAAAAATTATCAAAATAACAAAAATTTAAAAATCACAGAGAGAACAAAATCATTGTTTCTAAAACAGTGATAGAGATGCATAGATTCAGGAAGGTGTTTGTACATTGGGTAGGAAAAGATGATCAGACCTAGACAGGAATGTGTCTCTCCAGAAACCATGTGCTTACAATATCTATCAACACTCTAAATTTTTGCATGAATAAGGTCTTTGTCTTAGCATGCTAAAGTGCTTGGGATGATCCACAGAATCAGTTTGCTATCTGGATGCTATGAATCCTGTCACTGACAAAACTCCAGTGCCAAGTTAGACTCACAAGGTAGAATGCAACTTAATGTATGTACTCCTCTGGAATATAGAGTGTTGGGAAGACTGTGCAGGAGAGCTCCTTTGATTTATCTTCTGCACCTCTATGAGTTTTTCTACTGAGAGCATATTGTCTCACAAAAATAGTTCCACTGAAACTATTAGGGGATATCTAGCCATCTTCACCATAGTCTGAGCTCCCTGTCATGAACAACATTTTTCCTCCAGCTTGTTTCACCTGGACATAGGTCATTATTAATAGGAAGATAGAGAGGAGTAATAAAAGCTTCCTTGTTTTAAGAAGGATTCAATGTTTTCGGTGGGTGAATTCCATGCTGTACTTGATACAAGTATAGGAGACACTAGAGAGCGGCACATCTAGGAAGAGGACAATAACATGGTGCATCTGATGCTAACTCGATGCCTTCAGTACTGTCTCCCAAGGAAAACAAGTTGATGGGTTAGGTTCAAAGATACCAAAAACTAAACATTTACTCAGGTTTGTGGTTTTGGTCTGGAACTACAATCGATAAACACAGGAAAAATGGGCTTCTGACTTATCTTTAATAATAATTTCCATGTCTAGATAACAGTGAATGTCCCAGTAAGAAAGAAGTAGTACTAGTTTACAAATGCTGAAGTTTAGAAGATCCTGATTCCACCTCCCTGTGAATATGAAATATTAAATGTCTTATATCCCATATAATCCTTCTTTATCTTTAGCAATGAAAATAACAGGCCAAGGTTGATATACCAAGTTCCATGCTGTACCATGCATGCAAATCACAGAAATGTGAGAATGTTTTAACTCTTTGCACATTTCCTTTTGACTGCAGTGTCATATCCCGCTCAGACAAGGGAGACAAGTGACTTAGATTTGTAAATCCCCAACAGAGTGGACAATGGTGAGACAAATCTCAAAGTCCAGACATTTATTAACTTCCCACAATGTACTAATTGGGTATATGATAATTGGCTAAGTATATAATGAATTATAGCAAGCAGTACAGTATGCCTTGTATTACTTAATGGTAGTGAAGGAAGAGAAGAAAAAAGAAAGGAGGGAGATCTGGGTTCCTGCATTGATCCCACCAGAGAGGGTTCAAGGAGGCATCTGTCTTCTTGGCTTCACTTCACTCTCTGAACCCCCTCCTCCTCTCCCCACCTCAATGTATACACACTTTCCTTGGGTCTGTCCCCTAGGTCAACCCACATATCTACGTATCCCATGGATGGGGAGGGGTAAGGTGTTTCATGGGATGATGCAATTAGCATGATCTTGTTAATCTTCATTAGCATATTCAGGGGTGTTATCTTCAATATGCATTTTGTGGATAAGGAAGCAAAGGTCATTCACCGGACAGATGGCCCTTGAAATTTGTCCAGGTGCCCCAGAGCAGAGCTGGCCTGTCTCCACAGGGCTCCCTCCTCCAGCTGCATCCTGTGCTATCCAGGCAGCCTTATCAGCTTCAACCTCCACACTATCCACCCCGTGACTATAGTTTCATTACTTGTGAGTGTTTAGGACATTCCTTAGCTCAGAGGGCCCCCACTCCCCCCGTTATCCTTTATCTCTTTCTCAGGCTGTTTTTTTCAGTCTTTGTTTCTCTCAGGCCTGTTTCTTTCAGGACCTGTTTTTACAAGTCATCTCTCACACTGCAGAAAACAAATTTATAACATAATTTAAATAAATATTGTTTTCCCGTATAAAACATTATACTAACTGGGAGTAGAGTAGTCTCGCATTGAATTATGACATATTTGTGTTTCATTTTTTTCTTATTTCCTCTCTCACCATGACTACCACACTTGTTGGGATGGGCTTTGGAAGGCTGTTATATTTCCACTGTTTGCATTTGGTCACTGCTGAACACAGGTGACTTTAGAGTAAATATAGGACTCACACTGCCTTTATGTAGGGTAATGCATACAAGTGAAAACTTCTGTTATTCAGGATACTAACATCTGATACCAGCCATGTGCCACACATGCACACCCCATCCCCATGAATGCTCTTCTAACTGGTACCTTCTGAAGAACAAAGGCAGAGGCCTCCTCTCCTCACTGTGAGAGGTGGTGATGACACAGTGAAGTTCATGGGCATAATACAGGGGCCCAGCAATGGCAGATTTTAGAAGGATCCATCCAAATGGCTCCAAGTGAGTATTTTTCATCCTTAAAGCTTGACTGAGAAATATTTGCAAGATTTTATTCAGGGTTGAAATATTTTTTTTAAATAAAATGTGTCTAAAATTGGATTTTGCTTAGCTTCAATGTTTTCAGATTCTTGCAAGAAAGTTTGGACACCACCTATTTCCCAGTGAGTGCTGAAATATGGCAAGTGTTGAAATAGGATTGCACTTTAACATTTAAATACATTAACAAGAAATCACATGTGAGGAGGCTCTATTAAATTTACTACACTATGTGGCCCACTTCACCAGTTGATACTTTTTTCACCTATCAATCCAGGATGCTAAGAAAATGCTTCATGTCTTTAGAGAAAATTACCCCCCAAAGCTTGCACTTCCTCCTCCATCCCACTCTTGTGGAGTCATAAGCTTTGATTAGAAAGCCTCGGCTATGTGCAGTTAAAAAAAGCAAAACAGAATGCAATGCTTAAGATGTCAGTTTCAAAGATGACAGAGGTTTATCAATAAATATGAATGAATTTATAAAGGAAAATTTGTTCCATATGGAGGAAGTATCACATACCTTTCACTTTCATGGAAGTGGAAATGTCATCATCTGTTTCAAGGGTTTAGGGTACAGACTGTTAAGGTTAAACTACTGAATGTGCTGAATTAATAAGTTTAATAAAATCATGGACAGGGCTTGTGGTGTCAAAAAAGACATGTAAATACATATCTTAAATAAAAATTTAAATAATAAACCCAGATTGCACAAACCAAAGGAGATTGTTTTTATAGCTGCTATTACATTAGATGTGGTGAAACAGATCCTAGAATATTGGGTAGCTTCACTGAAACCAGCAGAGTCCAGATGAACAGCAGCTCTATTTTAGACAGCATTTCAAGGTACTTATTTTTATATTCTGCAATAATGACTTAAAATATATTTTCTTTAAGCAGAAAGCATTTAGAGAAGGTCATTAAATACAAAATTGTTTGATCATAAAGTCATTACACAAATGAACTTAATGTCCACTCAGGTCAAAACCACCACCAGAAAGAATGTGGTGACCCAGACAGAACTGCCACGCAAACATGCAGTGGTCCAGGTCCCGGGCTGCAGGGAGTGCCTGAGCCTGTCAGTGCTGCCGGAGGGCACCAGTGATAACACCTGTGTGTTCTGTGATCAACTGGATGACCTGACCTGCTCAGCCTGGTGGCGGAACTCAAAGAAGAGGTCAAGAGATTAAGAAGTATTAGGAAATGTGAAAGGGAAATTGATTGGTGGAGTAACACTCTAGCACCCCTAAAGCAACAGGAGCAAATGGAGGCTCCAAACGAGGTAGGTAATCCCTCATCCTCCTGCTACCAGGCAGAAGGAGGGGACTTAAGAGATGGGGGAGGCTGGAAACAGGTTCCCACTCAGTGAGGCAGGAAAATCCTCTCCCAACCTCCCTCACCCTCCATGATGTCCCTTCACAATAGATTTGGGGCCCTGGAACTTTTGAGTGAAGAAGAGAAGGAGGAAGGAAATGAGACAAACAAGGAGGAAGACCAAGGTCCACCAAGGCCAGGTCATTCTAGACCAGGTATTAAAACCAGTTCTAAAAAGAACCCCAGAAGAGTCATTGTAATGGGTGACTCCATTCTGAGGGGTATCGAAGGCCTCATATGCAGACCAGACCCATTTCATAGGGAAGTCTGCTGTCTCCCTGGGGCCCATGTCAAGGACCTCAAGGCAAAACTCCCCACTCTAGTGAGACCCAAGGACTACTACCCTCTCCTGGTTTTTCAGGTAGGTAGTGATGACATTACCAGAAAAAGTCCTAAAGAAATGCAGAGAGATTTCAGGGCCTTGGGGAAAATGGTTAAGGAGTCAGGGGCACAAATTGTGTTCTCCTTCATCCCTTCAGTTGGGGGGATGGATGAAGAAGAATACCAGAGAACTCAACAGAGGAACTTGTGGCTCCAAGACTGGTGCTAGCGTCAGGGCTTTGGATTTTTCAATCATGGGTTGGTATACAGGGCACCAGACCTTTTGGCATTAGATGGAATTCACATGTCCCAGAGGGGGAAGACGATCTTTGGGCAGGAGTTACCTGGGCTCATTGACAGAGCTTTAAACTAGATCTGAAAGGGGCAAAACACCAGCCCATCAGAAGTGCATGTATACCAATGCACACAGCATGGGTAACAAAGAGGAGGAACTTGAAGCCATGATGAAACAGGAAAATTATGATGTTATGGCTATCACAGAAACATGGTGGGATGTCTCTCATGACTGGAGTGTGCTAATTGATGGCTACAAGCTCCTTAGGAGGGATAGACAAGGAAGGAGAGGTGGTGGGGTGGTGTTGTATGTTAAGGACTGTTATGATTGCTTTGAGTACAAGTGTAGTGAAGACAGGGTGGAGTGTCTTTGCGTTAGAATCAGGGGGAAGGCCAACAGGGCAGATGTTGTAGTAGGAGTCTACTATAGGCCACCCACCCAAGACAGAGAGGTGGATGAAATATTCTGTAGGCATTTAGGAGAAATTTCACAATCGCTTGCACTTGTTCTTATGGGAGACTTTAACTTCCCAGACATCTGCTGGAAATACAACACAGCAGAACGGGACCAGTCCCAGAGATTCCTGGAATGTGTGGGAGACAACTTCCTGATGCAACTGGTGAGAGAACCACCCAGAGAAGGTGCCCTACTGGATCTCCTCTTTGTGAATAGAGAAGGATTGGTCGATGATGTGGCAGTTGGAGGATGACTAGGGCACAGCGATCATGAAATAATAGAGTTCTCTATTCTCAGAGAGGCCAGGAGAGGGCTAAGCAGAACTGATATCCTGGAGTTCAAAAGGGCTGACTTTGTCTTGTTTAGGCACCTACTTGAAAGGATCCCTTGGGAGATGATCCTGAAGGGTATAGGGATCCAGGAAGGCTGGACACTCTTTAAGATGGAAGTCTTAATGGCACAGGAGCAGGCGATCCCCAGGTGCTATAAGAGAAGCTGGTGACAGAGAAGACCACCCTGGCTGAACAGGGAACTTTGGCTGGAACTCAGGGAGAAAAGGAGAGTTTACAGCCTTTGGAAGAAGGGGCTAGCCACTCACAGTGATTACAAAGATGCTGTGAGGCTATGCAGGGTGGAAATCAGAAGGTCTAAAGCCCAGCTGGAAATTACTCTGGCTTCAGCAGTCAAGGACAACCAGAAGTGTTTCTATAAGTATGTCAGTAGCAAAAGAAAGACCAGGAAGAGTATCCATCCCCTGCTAGACACAGGAGGAAACATGGTAACAAGTGATGAGGAGAAGGCTGTGGTCCTTAATGTCTTCTTTGCCTCAGTCTTTAATAACAAGACTAATTGTACTGAGGGAATCCAGCCTCCTCAGCCAGAAGAAAGAGACTGGGAGAATGACCCCCCCGCAATCCAGGAGGAGATAGTCAGTGACCTACTGCATCACATAGACACACACGTGTCTATGGGACCGGATGGGATACACCCGAGGGTGCTGAAGGATCTGGCTGGGGTGCTCGCCAAGCCGCTTTCCATCATTTACCAGCAGTCCTGGCTGACTGGGGAGGTCCCAACAGATTGGAAATAGGTCAGTGTGATGTCTATCTATAAGAAGGTTCGGAAGGATGATCCAGGAAATTACAGGCCTGTCAGCTTGACAACAGTGCCTGGGAAGCTAATGGAGCAGCTCATCCTGAGTACCATCACACAACACATGCGGGACAACCAGATGATCAGGCCCATTCAGCATGGGTTTATGAAAGGCAGGTCCTGCTTGACAAACCTGATCTCATTCTACGACAGGGCGACCTGCTTATTGGATGAGGGAAAGGCTGTGGATGGTGTTTACCTTGACTTCAGTAAGCCCTTTGACATAGTTTCCTACAGCATTCTCCTGGTGAAACTGGCTGCTCACGGCTTGGATGAGTTTTGCTGGTTAAAAAACTGGCTGGATGGTCGGGCCCAAAGAGTTGTGGTGAACGGAGTTAAATCCAGTTGGCGTCCGGTCACGAGTGGTGTCCCCCAGGGCTCGGTGTTGGGGCCACTCCTGTTCAAGATCTTTATTGATGATCTAGACGAGGGGATCGAGTGCACCCTCAGTAAGTTTGCAGATGACACCAAGTTGGGTGGGAGTGTTGATCTGTTCGAGGGTAGAGAGGCTCTGCAGAGAGACCTGGACAGGCTGGAGCGATGGGCTAAGGCCAACTGGAAGAGATTCAATAAGGCCAAATGCTGGGTGCTGCACTTGGGCCACAAAAACCCCCAGCAGCGCTACAGGCTTAGGGAGCAGTGTCTGGAGAGCTGCCAGTCAGAAAGGGACCTGGGGGTGTTGATTGACAGCCGGCTGAACATGAGCCAGTAGTGTGCCCAGGTGGCCATGAAGGCCAATGACATCCTGGCTTGTGTCAGAACTAGCGTGGCCAGCAGGGACAGGGAAGTGATCTTACCCCTGTACTTGGCACTGGTGAAGCCGCACCTCGATTACTGTGTTTAGTTTTGGGCCCCTCACTACAAAAAGGACATTGAATTACTCGAGCGTGTCCAGAGAAGGGCAGTGAAGCTGGTGAAGGGTCTGGAGCACATGTCGTACGAGGAGCGGCTGAGGGAACTGGGGTTGTTTACTGTGGAGAAGAGGAGGCTGAGGGGAGACCTCATCGCCCTCTACAGCTACCTGAAAGGAGGTTGCAGAGAACTGGGGATGAGCCTCTTTAACCAAGTAATAAGTGATAAGACAAGAGGTAATGGCCTCAAGTTGCACCAGGGAAGGTTTAGACTGGATATTAGGAAGTATTTCTTTCCAGAAGGGCTTGTTAGGTGTTGGAATGGGCTGCCCAGGGAGGTGGTGGATTCCCCATCCCTGGAGGTGTTTAAGAGTAGGGTTGACATAGAGCTTAGGGATATGGTGTAGTTGGGAACTGTCAGTGCTAGGTTAATGATTGGACTAGATGATCTTCAAGGTCCTTTCCAACCTAGATGATTCTGTGATTGTGATTCTTCAGCAAACCTCCAGGCAATGGATGAAGTAAACAGTTTTACATAATATTCTTAATCTGACAAAATTACTAAAAAAAATCTTCTATGTTTTTTTTTTTAACCGAGAAGAAAAAGTGGAGGAAAATACTACTGAAATCATCCCTAGTATGAAAGAGTATTCTGTTACACTTTACATCCTTTGTCCTTTTTTTATTTTTGAATTTTTTAGAAAATTAAAACTAGCTTTAACAGTGATAAAAGTGGTGAAACAGTATTGCAGGTGGGTCTGTCTTCGCTCGCAGAGAAAGAGCTGAAAAAGTAATCGTTCACACTGAAGAAGAATCATGGTTAGACAGCACACAGTGTGTCTGTGAATCCCAGCCTATCTTCTCTAGGCCTGCTATTGCTCCTACTGAAATCTATTTTGAAATTATTTCAACTGATTTGTGGTAACATGGAAAACAACCCCAAATTCCTTAATTGTTAAGATTAGAATATAGGTCAAAAGGGTGTTAGCACTTTTCAGGGCTGACCAGCACTTGTGAGTCTGTAAAGCCTGAATTTTCTTAATGATATTGGGATTTACAAAGTCACTGCTAAGCTTTCAGCTGCCCTGCCTTGAAGTGAAAAATACCAGGGCAAAGGCAAGCTGGAATTATTCATAACCACAGTGTTTAGCTGCTGATAATTTACTGCAAGGATGCAGGACATCTCTCTATTTGCATTGCAAAAGATGCTTTTATAAAATAAAAAAAATCAGAGGTTGCCAGAAAGACATGTGAAAGTGAGTTAAGGATGAGCTTCTAGCTGTTAGAGGGAACGGCAGCATTTCAGATTTTCTGTGAATTTTGATGTTTGTCAGTACGAGTGAAGTTATGGTTACAATTAACAGCTTAATAGAGGTAGAAATGGTGAAAAAATATATTCCCAAACTTATCATTAAATCAACCCTATATTGTCCTTTTCATGGCATTTTTTTTTGGTACACATTAATGGAAGAGGAATTGTAGTCATTAATAAATGAGATAACTGGGGTCGAGGTAGCTTTGAATGTCCACCTAGGGAAACTAATGTCAAGTTTCTTAGATACAGAGGAGTACATTTAAAATAAAACAACAGACATCATCAATGTGAAAGCAGCAATCCTGATTTTTCTACCTGAATCTCAGGGGGTCATCATTAATGGTTTCGGTTGGGAGACTTATACTTCTCCCTTAAACTCTTATTTTCCGACCACATCTGCAAATTGAAACATCTGAACTTAAAGTCTCTGTAATATGTCTCACAGACCACTATGTCTCAAAAAGCTCAACTTCCCAGGCAATGACTGGGGAAGATTTCGTGCGCAGCCAGCCAGGGCTCAGTATATATGGACATCAGCAACACGTGCAGTAACAAATGCTCACTAACCAACCACTGACCACCTAAGTGCCTTCTTATAGTCTCCAAATGCAGATAAGGTGTTCACTCAAGTCTTGAGATAATGCCAGAAGGACCACCGCAGCATCGTATGAAGCTTTGCCTTCTGCATGCTTACTAGCTTGCTTCAGAATGAAAAGCTGTTATGAAAGATAAAAAAGGGAAAACTGGCATTTTCCAGAGCTTGACTTTGAGTGTCTGGGAAACGACACGTAGCACTGCATGAAGTTATGGCTGTGAGAGCCAAGCACATAGCAAATCACCAACTGCAGAGACGAAGAAAGAGGCTATTGTAGAGTGATGTTGCTGTTTACTGTGGACTGCAGCACGCCATTTATAATATTCATAGCTATGGCTTTTTTTTCCTTATACTTCTGCTGAGATCTTGGAAAAGGCTAATTTACAGTTCCATGAATCTGGGTCTCATGCTTTCCTGCCTCCACACGAGTATATTTGGTGGTTAGCACTTTACTACAAAGAGTTAGAACAGAGGCCATACGATCAGTGATGGATTTATCACAGACAAACCTTTCAATCTGCTCTTTTATGTCCGTGCAGACAAAGTAGACTCAATAGGTATGGCATTATGCAATGAAGTATTAAAACAAAAAAAATGGATTTGCAGCTAGGAATCATAATAAAAATTTACAGGCTCACACACACACACATTGAAATCCATTTACTGACTTGTGTCTTCATGACAAAGAACACATCAGACTATGCAGATTTTTTTTTTTTTTTGGTGTTTTTTTGTAATAGGCATCTGATGTTAGGAGTTAAAAACATTTTGTGATTTAATTATTTAATTTTTAGCAGTCTTCCAGATGTATAATTGGGCATGCATGCAACAAGAGCTGCAGACCGACCTGTGCTCCTGAGCTTTTCTACCTTTTTTTCGGGAAATAAGACACAGAAAAAGACATAAAGACTGTGTTTATGTTCATCTCATGATGATTTAGGAACTTAAGACAGATTTATTTAGCATAAGATATTGTTATAGTTCTCATTTAAAAAAAACTGCTTGTATTGCTTGAAACAGCAACTCATGGATATTCCATGAAGTAAATTAATATTCATGAGCTGTGACTTGAAGCAAACCTCGAGTTAAAGATGGCTCAGGATCTAATTCTATTGTGTGCGATATTCTCATCTATTAAAGCCATTTGATATAAATTGCTTAATTTAAAAGCTACAACAAAACCTATTAGACCTTTCTAGTTAAATTAGAACTTTTCAGGAAGACTTGATTAATTCTATACTGCATTAATTAGTTTTAAACCTGTTTTTTCTAGGACAAGTTAAGTATGCTTAGTCTTTCATAATTAGGGAAGAATAAGGAGAAGAACATTTGAAGGAAACCTAAAAAATTGTAGGGTCTTCTCTGTGCAAGTGGACAGCAGAGACATCCCAGAAGTCTTTACACAGCCTTTTTTTCCCTTTAAAGTTCTTGTTCTGTCTCGTCACCCTAACAGGGTGAACAGTCTTGTGTAACTGTTGCATTATGCTCCAGATAGTCCAGAGCTCAATGGTCACATGTATCAAGGGACACTGGTGGATGCTCACGTGCCCAAGTAGAGCTTTCAGGATCAGTGCTGGTGATCGTGGACTATTCAGGATGAAGGCAGCTGAGCAACTGAGGGCACTGGCTTTGAAGATGAGAAAGTGGGTTGGAATTCCTGCTGTTAGACTCCTGTAGGACATAAGAATATCAGTCAAACATTTTGTGTCTCAGCTCCTCAGCATGAGGACAAAATAAAAGTTTTGTTTTACTTTACAATGCATCTGAAGTGCTTAATTTCTATATCAGTGTAGGCAATACGAAACACATAAAGTCTCAAATGTAATGTTTAAGTGTGAAGAGTTATTAGCCCTACGCTATTTAAATGAAAACATGACAACAGTTTTAATAGAAATCCCCGAGTGCCTGGTGGAGGTGATTTCTACTGGCTTTCTTCTTTAGTTGAGTATATCTTCAAATTTTGAAGGAAAAATGTTTGCTCTAGACTCTGAAGGTCCAGCCTTTGCTCCTCGTGAGGTCCCACAAGGGCTATGAGAAGCTTCTCACAGCGGCAAGATATTGCTGATTAGGGATTTTCTTCTCTCTTTTACAGGCTGAAGGTCCTGAATTAAAGGATTGGGGCAGTAAGTTCTAGAAAGTGAAGCTGGTCAATTAACCTCTCCAGATACATGTTCTCTCCTGCCTTGCTTCTGCTGGGTATGGCATTTAGGCTGCCTTTAGCAGTGAGCCTTTCCTCAGAAAGCCCTTCTGCTTTGCAAAGGAACTTATGGCAGCTCATCAAGATCTGTGAGTCTTCCTAGAGAGAAAAAAGACCAACTGATTTGCCCATATAGCCTGCATTTGAGTCAGCCAACACAGTCAAGGAAGCTGCAAGAGCAGTTTGTCTCATCCCGAAGCAGGCACCTTCATCTGCTCTTACAAATTGTCTGACACACTCCATTGACTGTACTGACCGGATCTCCACTAACGATGAAACTCAAATGAGTAAGTAGCTCACACACAGATATTTATGATTAACTGAGTTGAAAGCCACTCTTGGGTAAGCCTGTTTGTCTGTGCTTCACAGGGATTTTCAGAAAAAAAGGAAGCAGTCTTGTGGTGTTTTCACTGTTGTTTTTATGCCATATACCAGAAGGAGGTAGAAATTTTTCTTATCAGAGGTAAAGATTAGAGCAGAGACTTGAACATGTGTGGTTAACTGTCTAAAGGAGTCCCCTAACCACAGGAACTATCATGAATTAGCCTGAATTTATTATCCTGAATTATCTCAGAAAATTGTCCCAAGGAATGTTGAAAAAAAATCTGAAAGACTGTGATTTTTATTTTGATTTATCACCTTTTTGTTTAAACTGCATTTATCTGAAAGTGTCCTGGCTAGCTTTTTCTTTCCTTGTTAAATGATTCTCTATTTGCCACCATCATCACAATACCTAGGCAGGTCATTTTTTTGTTTACTGCCATAAAGTTCCTCATGACTTAAACTCTTTGCCTTATTTTTATTCTACACACAGAAAATGAGGACTAAAAGATTAGATAGATAATATTCTGATCGAAGTAAAAGATACACTCAAAAACTTGCAATTAATGTAGTCCAATGAAGCTTCTCTCTTCTGCATTTCCTGGATTAGAGTTTTATTACAGTTCCATTCCTGTTTGCAGTTGAAGCATGGTAGTTCTGGATAAATAAGAGGGAAAGAAGCAAGTTTGGCAGGGAGGCAGAGCCCAGAGCCAAACACCACTCAATAGTGTAACCAATGGATTCAGCATAGGAAGTTTGGAGAGTAAAACTTATTTAGGCTGTAGGCCATAAATTAACATATCACTGGAATGTGAAACAAGTGAAAGTGTTTGAAAAATGGTGCTTTAATGTTCTTCTAAGTAAAGAACTTTCAGGAGTTCCTTGGGGAATTCAGACAGTGCCTTCTTTCATTTAATGTTGATTTTTAAAATATTCTTGGTAATTTAAACCCAATCTCAACAGTCCTCTAGCTTCTTATTTATGTTCTTGATGTTCCTTATGGAAGGGTTAATTTGCTCAAGCTTCATATCTCTGGTTTTCATTTGACAGAAATCAGGAGTCAAGAGCGTCCTAACAGTTACAGACTAAAGTCCCATGCTCTGGGAAAGTGCTTAAGTGCTGTCCTGAAGACAGATCATATTTTCCTGAATCAGGGCCATGAACAATCTTTAAGATGATAACCTGCTGGATGGCTTTAAAGTAGAATCTATAGCCTGAGCATGATGTTTCCTTTAAATTCCACTTGAATCTCTGTAAAATTCAGTTATAATTCTGGCTCAGCTGTAGATTGCTAGACATGAGTTACACTGCATAATTTAATCTGAAAAGTAGATACATCATAGAAGTGCTTACATACGTTAGCTAGGAGCATTGCGGGTAGATGGGAGTAGATAATAAATTTCAGTGCTACCATACCTCACAAATACTAGCATGTCAGAGAATCACTGGCAGCTCATAACTTGCTTCCTTCCAGAAAATTTGGGCAAACCTGCTTTTATTCAAATGCTTAAGAGTTTTGTCTTTAAGGGAGGGAAGCACAGACTTTATCCAAATGGCTGAACTGAAGGTATTTTTGAATAATGAAGACCGTGCATGTGAAACTGTACAGCCAGCTAGAGCCCTTACTCAGTCACCAGGAGGCATTTGTGTTTATCCACACTGTAGTACTGTGGGCTCACTTGAAATTTTGGTATTATTATCACTGATTGATATTTTGCCACAGTTTATATCCAGGCTGATTTCTATCCTTTCCTTTACATAATACCAGATAACAACAACAACAAAAGTAAAATAAAAATGGCAGTATTTCCTGGAAAGGCAGAAATTCCACAGCATATGAAAAGAAAAAAAAATTTCCCCAGAAATATTATCAAAAGAGAAGCAGATTCACTTTTACCTAAGGACTTGCTGCCTAACTAACCAGCACAATTTCTATCAGTAGACATGAATATAAAACGTTTGGCACCACCAATGTATACAAGTTCACCACTTTCTTAAAGTGATTTTAGTTTAATTTGAGGAGTTAAACAACTTCATGCTTCAGCAGCTGATACATGAGTTATGTGCAACAGACAGCTGAACATGTACATCCAGCCAGAAATAAGGCAGACTCTCTATATGGCATCTGCCTTCCCTTCAATTTCTTCTCATACAAGAGGAGACAGACTTCAGCCTTATGGCTTCAAGAATATTTGAGTTTTAACCATTGCAGCTTTTGCCTCATCTTCCTCTTAGTACAACCTGGCCTCATGAAACAGATGTATTTTTATTTATTTACTGTGAAACACAAGAACAGTTATATCGTAGCTATACCTGCCTCAGTATTTGATTTCTATTCAAACAAAATTGGTTAGGAAACAAGTCCCATCATAAGAAAGTCCCATCTGAGTCAAAGCAAGTTGCTACACTGTTCACTTTTTAAAAGAAGTCAATGTTCAGAACTCAAAGACAAAGTCAGAAATGTGAGTAAGGGTGTGAAACGGTTATAAAAAAGTACTGACAAATTCTGTAAGTTCATGACTGGATATTCATATGATCAATAGAAGAATTTCTCGGTTAATCATCACCATATCTTCAAAAGATGTTTACATTCTTGTTTTCCAATTATTTTTTTTTTTTAAAATTTAAATAATTTCTAAGAATCCAGGAGTCAGTTCCCAAAAATGTAGACTATGAAAGGAAAGTCTGAATAGATGTCTTCGATATCTAGTCCACCAAGAAGACAGCTTCACAACTGTCTTTGCTCCCTGGATTGCACCTTTCATTCTAGCCCCCATGGTGAAGTCCTGTTAGCCCTTTGCCTTTTGTAAACATGGGGCAAATCTCAGTTTATGTATCAAGAGGAATGCCTGTGGGATTATGAGGGTAGTGAAGGTTTTTTTTTTTCACCATCGTAATAAAGTTTCGGAAAGCAAGTAAAGACAGTTAAATTCCTCATAAAGTTTTGACAGGTCTTCCTGCTAATTATGCTGTTGCTTAATAATATTATCCACCCTCTCAATTTTTATCTTCACCTGTAAGTTTGACAGCTTGGGGTTTTTGTGGTTTTTTTGTTTGTGTAGGAGTTTTCACCATGATGCACACAGTCACTTCCATCTAATTAAGCACAAGACAGGAACAGATGCCATTTGCTACAAGGCCTTGTAACCAACTCACCCCACCTCTATTCTACACTAAGTCAATGCCTGGAGCACTCACTACTGGAAGGAAGGAGAGAAAAAAGAAAAAAAAAACAGCCACACCGGTGGAACAAAATGATTGAGCAAGAATTCTTGGCAAGGTGATAATGAGCAATCCCAAATAAATGTTAAATTTTATGTAAATGTACATAAAGCATGCACGAGACTACTGGTAAAAAAACTAAGCTTCGAATTGGACATGAGTTTATCACCTCTATTTTTTTAATCTACTTTTCTGTCTCCCTTTAGTCTTGATAGGCATTGGAAACAAATTCCCCTTTATGAAATGAAGGAAGAAAGATCTGCACTCCACTGAAGGCTGTGATGAGATCTTTCCCCCTGGGCTTTGATGCATTTTTATTCCTCATTTTTTTCTTTAGCAGTTTTTAGCATTATGCTTGAGGGAAAAATTATTTTCTTGGTTTCATATTTTAAATCTGTGTTCAGTATACCTTCAAATGTCAATGTTATTCCTTTGCCTTTTAAACTAGACCTACAACTGAGAAATACTGATATTACTGACACTATAACAGGTAATTTTGCATTGACATTGCAAAAACTTTAGCTATTAAGGTTTGTTGCTTTGTGTTTTTTCCAATAGATTGCTAATACAACCTCTTTTCTTTATAACATGCTCGCTGTTAATTCTGACACTTCCTCCCATGTCCCCTCTGCAGATGCACATGCACACATGCACAGACAAATGGTAACCCAAAAATCTAATCCTAGTTAAGAAATTATGGATTTTGAGACAGGATGATGTGAAGCCACTACAGCGTAGCCCTCTATACATAAACATGAATTTGTCTTGTATATATTATGTCAACGGATATGTGCCTCTTAAGCAAGAATGAGCATTATATTAAATTGTCTAGAATTTATGGAGTAATGATTCATATTTGGGAAACAGGTATGGTGGATGTGTGGTAAAAGAAATACACTTAAAACTGCAGCATCCTAAAAATGTCCTCAAGGTGTTAGCCTAATAGGCAGACACTTCAAGAAGATGTGAAACCATCACTGAAGCCAGTGATGGAAAGAAAAGTTAGGCATGGCATGATTTACATGGTCCTTCTACCCATAAATCAAGCAGCAGGCCCCAGGAGTCCTCAACAGATGAAACAAATGCAGATTTCAGGGAGTGCAGACCCCCTGAACAAAGCATTTCTTCCTAAACAGAGTTTCCAAAGCTTTTTCAAGGGGCAGCACTGGGATTCCCGGGACCCTGAGGTCCACCTTTTGTCCGGTTCTGTAGAAAAGCTGAACTGCTTACTCAAAGTTAGCAAAAAACTATGAAACCAGCAGCAGCAAACAGCACGTTTGGAACCAGAGAAACACCTGCAGAAGGTATGTAGCTGCTCAGTGAACTGAATCACGACTCAGGTGCAATTTAACGGGTGCTTTGACAGAAAAGCCTTGGCTCTGCACTATGCAGGAGATACTTTTCTGCCCAAACTCTGGAAACAGTTTGTTCCTGGAAAATTAGTCTAAACAATAGAAGAAATCTTTTTGTCTTTGGGGTTTTTTGGGGGGTGAGGTTGTTGTGTTTTGTCTGTTTTGTGTGCTTTGTGCTCCCACTGTTGACATTAAGCTGCTGTGCCTGAGGCTGAGACATCTATCCTGCACTATAAGGAGCACTCCCTGTCCAGAATTGTCTATAAAATATGAGTAAAGCTGTTGGAAAGAGTGATGCATTAAATCCTGCAGCTCAGGAACTCTTCTGTCAGAGCCCTGGCTGTGCATTATGCCTGTCAGTGCCTCCTTTTCTGTGCACACAAAAAGAGAATATTTTTTGCTAAGGGCTCTTGAGAACGAAATATTCTGTGGGGACTCAAATGAGTGTACCTGTTAAAGTTCAAAGTGACCTAGATGTACTGGGTCCAGCCTCTTTGGTTTTTCTTCTACTGCTTTCATGTGTTGTTTGACTGAAGAATTACATGAGAACAAAGCTCTATTCTTTTACATTCATTTGAGAAAGGCACTCACAAGATATATGTTCTGGAGGCAATAAATAAAGATTTTAAAAGTTTTGAAACTGTTTCTAAAAATGATAGCCATGGAGAATCATCCTCATCCTTTGACTTTTAAACCAAATTAAGTGGCATCTTCGGTGTTCTGTGGGAAGACCTGTCCCAAGCCCCACAACATAGAAGTGCTGAAGAAATGCCATTATTGAACCCACCGTTAGCAGTCATTCAGGGGAAATATGTAGCAAAGCCAAGGTAGCTGATCATCTGGGAGCTGGTCAATCTCCATAAATTGCTTGTTGATACTATATGAACACTATGTTCCAGGATTGACATATAGGGTAAAGACAAGCCTGTATATTAAAAAAAAAAATAAATGTAGAAAGTAATGTTTTTATGCCTTCATTATTAATGATTTCTACAGTGTAAACTGAGGAAGTTAAGCTCAAGGACCCTGAAAACCAGGATCCAATCAACTGATACCAGGGAGGAATCTGGTGTGGGAGATGTTGCCTGAAGTGATCAGAGTACAACTATAGCATGTAACAATTTAACTAAATGCTGTTTTAATAGCAAAATTAGAGTCAAAATAGAAAACTCTGGCCTCTTAGAGAGAAAAAAAACCCACAACACAGGTATTTCTAACAGGTTGCCTTTCAGTATTTACAGAGAATAAATTACTTGTACATAGGAACAAATTTTTTATCCATTTTTAATTTTCTCTATATTCATTCAGACTTGTTTGACTAAATATTAAGTAATGAAGCTTTTAGCTCAAACAATACATGTCTGTTAAAATCAATATAATGATGTTCCAAAATCTTATGGCTAGATCTAATGGATTAATAAGTATGTAAATTCAACAAACTTTCCCCAAGATCACTGCTTCTACTTTTGATACAACAGCCATAAAACACTGTGATTCTAAATTACTTTTAATGTTAACATAGGATCTGAATTTACAGTGTTCAGCTGAAGCTATCTGTTGTGAAGTACCAAGAGAATATTGAAAATCTGTCTTTTTTTAAGATAGAACTGAACTGGGTTTTTCTATATAGACAGCAACACAGATATTGAGCAAAATCTGTTTTTCTCAGAGCCAACAGGAAGGAAGGAGAGGAAAATCTGAAAATGAGTTTAATTCAAGCCAATTTTGGCTTAGTGATCAAAACAGAAGGGACATAAAATAAAGCTTTTTATTTTCATCCACACAGCAAAATGAAAAAGTTTTACTAAGCTTTACAGTGATGATTGCAGTGAAAACGTTCAGCTGAAGTAAATTCTCATACTTTGACTAGAAAAAGTGAAGGTATGACATTTATATGAGATGTGGATCTGATCCAAATTGCTAAATATTATATAGCTTTAAATTTTCTTGATAGCATGTGATTGAATGTCTTCCTTGTTTCTTTAAGACACACAGTATTTTTCTTCTGACACTGCAACTCAAGTGATAGACAAGTGTAAAGTTTATCACACTTTTCTTAAGTAAATTTCTAATGTTCATCCATGCAGTGAGAACTTTTATGTCATTTCCCTAAGACTTCATATTTCTACAGGAAAATTCAATCTGTTTATTAAATGACATGAATTTTCAACTACTAATATCTTGATTTCTGGTTGCTAAAATTATGATCCTCAAGTCCTTTGGAAAAGGTTTCCCTTTCCCTTTCCCTTTCCCTTTCCCTTTCCCTTTCCCTTTCCCTTTCCCTTTCCCTTTCCCTTTCCCTTTCCCTTTCCCTTTCCCTTTCCCTTTCCCTTTCCCTTGTTGGATTATCACTGACCAGGGAGGTAGGAAGTCCAAATGAATAGCTAAATACTAAATTTAACAATGTCTGGTATAAGTTCTGTTCATTTGTGAAGAGTTTAGAGTTTCCTGTTTATGTTTTCAGAGATTAAAGAAGATGCCATTCTGTTTCCCTGGGGTTACTGGTAGTGATAGTGAGGTTGTAAACAGTGATCACGGCCCTTCTTACTGCCTTGATGCTTAGTGATAAACAGACAAAATGTCGACTGTACGATTGTACGTATGGCTTTCTGAAAGATTTGAAAAACTCAGTGTACTACAAAATATAATAAGAACTTTTAAAGGCAAAACTCAGTCTGAACAGTCTGTTTTATAGCATCAAATTTATGGCTTCATTATTTATAAGGGAAAAAAAGACAACAAAATACCAAACAGACAAGAGTTCTGTTCTTTTGCTGAAGCTCATTAGGTGCATGCTCACCATCCCATAAACTTATGTCTGGTATTTTGTGTCTTGCTTAAAAAGTGTTAGAGCTAGTCAATATAGAAGCTTTGGAGGTAACAGAGCCCTTAAAAACATATTAACCTTAGAGGTGGGAAAAACGATGGAATAATTTAATTTCTGCGCACAGCACTAGAGCGTTTGTAACCTACCTTTCACAGATCCCTTTGATCGATCTCTCCAAGATCAGAGCCTTCTGAATCTCCAGTTAAAGAAATGAGCCACTGAACAACAGTTTGCAACTCCGTGTTTTAATGCTGAAGTCTCCAAATTTAGTTAATTTGGTGATAACTACACTGTTGTGTTTGTCTTAAACATATAGTGTCCAAATCACTCCAGTGTGGAGACTTTACTCACAAGCAGAAACTCACACCACAGTTATTTTAAAAAATACTGAGAAAATATAATCCTTCTAACAGAATTAGCTGCATCTGTTCTTCCAGCTCTTTGGAAGAAGCTATTTAGAGAGAACACATTTACTCTGAAATTGTCAGGAGACTGAGGAAACACCTTGGAAGCAATTGAATTACCAAGTTTGCTGCTGTGAGGTTTGCTCTCCGGGTTGGACAATAAACCACTTTTAATTACAGAGAACAGATTACGGGGCCTCAGCGGTAGGCAGAGAACCTTTGTTGATCTTCAGTAGAGTGTTGAAAACACTTCTTTCAAATATTCCTGCAGTAGCTATACAAATGTACTGCCTCTCAATTCTCTGATTTTCTCAAATCCTTTTAAACTGTCAAAATTATAACAGATGGAATTACAACCTTTTCTTACAGGCTACTGAGCATGATGTGCGCTGGTGGGAGGGATGCTTTTCCACGCGTCCCTGTGAGTTCACTCCAGCCAATCTCTGTGACACTCTTAACTTTCAGGCTGGGGGCTTTTGTTGTGTCCAAATGACTTCAAACCAGATGAGAATCAAAGGGACTAATTTACTTCAAGGACTACAGTTTTACCCTTATCTCACAGCCTTCATGCACACTCTTAAAATAACAAATCAGCCCCCTCTGATTAATTACCATATATCAATCCTTGCAATATCTTTTAAGTAGAATATTTTGCTGTTTGCTTTAGGACCTGGCTGATGTCCAGGGCAAATGAATCAGTGCATAAGGGTGAACTCTAATCAGTAATGAACTTCATCTGTTTTTCAATTAAGCTGATTAGGGAATTTCACTGGACAGATAAATGCTCTCATTCATTCTCCTGCATTTCCCTGTCCTATCCATAGGTAATGACTAGTTTTAACAAACTTACTGTCAGAATGTCTCAACCAGTATTTGTTTTCAAGACAAAACAAAACAAACAACCTTGTCACCTTGTCCAAATCAGGGCTCATTGCTTTCCTAACGATATCTGTGTAAAAATTAGTTCCTTCAAATGTCAGCTACAGAGCTACACAGCTACAGCTTATCAGAATACAAGGCATCAATTGATTGTATAGATGCTCCTTTTAAATAAAATAATTTAATCTGAACATAGTTTCCTTTTGTACAAAGAATATCATAACATACAAACATAGGAAAATAATTTCACAGACTTTGCAGCTTTATAAATTTATGAGAAATAACAACCTCCTAAAAAGTTACTAGTTCAGAGTTGTTCTGGAGAATTTTTAACTGAAAAGTTTTATCATCAGCTTGTTAGAACAAGTTCTTCACTTGGAAGGGTTATTTCAAACAGTTTTCAATGCACTGCTGACACAGATGAGAAATTTCTTAAATTTCACGCATTCTGAGGAGCAAAAAATTATTTGATATAAAAGAAGTTGATATCATTCATAGAGGAAGAGGGAGGAATTTTGGGATGCTTCGTTGTTTTTTTGGTGTTTGTTTTGTTTTGTTTGTTTGTTTTATTTTTGTTTTTTTTTTTTTTTGTTTTTTGTTTTTTTCCCTGCATAGTAAAAAGTCTCATTGGCTTGATATCCTCAGAGAATGAAAACAGATTTCCAACTGGCTCTACTAAACCTGTAACTGTTAAACTAGTGTGATGCCAAAATCCAGGTAATTCTGGAATTACTGACCCAGCACTTCTCTCTCAGAAATATATGGTTTCCCCAAGATCACCATCACTAGTGCTGGTAGATCAGAGCTGAAAGGATCCTCCCTCTACACCACTCTCAGGAGACCCCACCTGGAGTACTGCATCCAGCTCTGGGTCGCAAAGTACAAGAAAGACATGGACTTGTTGGAGCAGGTCCAGAGGAGGAACATGAAAATGATCAGAGCACTGGAATTTGCTCTGAAGAAAGGTTGAGAGAGTTGAGGTTGTTCAACCTGGAGAGGAGAAGGCTCTGGGGAGACCTTACAGTGGCCTTTCAATATATAAAGGGGTCTTACAAGAAACATGAAGAAAGATTTTTCATCAGGTACAGTAGTGACAGGACAAGGGACAATGGTTTTAAAATGAAAGAGGTGGGATTAGATTAGATATAAGGAAGAAATCCTTTACGATGAGGGTTGTGAGACATGGGAACATGTTTCCCAGAGAAGTTGTGGATGTGCCCTCCCTGGCAGTGTTCAAGGCCAGGTTGGACGGGGCTTTGAGCAACCTGGTCCAGTAGAAGGTGTACCTGCCCGTGGCAGGGGGGTTGGAAGTAGATGATGTTTAAAGGCCCCTTCCAACACAAACCATTCTATGAGTCTGTGATAACCTGACAGCAGTATGATTCTGCGTTACCATAATCATCTATGAAAAATTAAAAAAAATAGGAATGAGAATTTCTCATTATTGAAGATAATGTAATTCAGAGAAACAATTACACTGTCTTGGAAACTTCCCCCTTTTTTAACTTAAATGGTATTGCTCTAACTAAGGCAGGTTCACACACTTCAGAAAACCAATTGAACATCTTATTGACAAATGTATGCTGAGACATGTTGTACTTTCACCTCAGATTAATCTCTCCATATGCATCCTGAGTGAAACCACACAGGACTCCCATGGTGTTAAGTACTTACAAATCACTTTGAAATAATGGCTCTGTGTATGACCCCTTCATAGCTAAGCTCCAACTGTTTCCTAAGAGCTAAATGAATATAAGCAAAGACAGTGAAACTTCAGTGTTTTAGAACAGATGTATACATAACATTTATCTCTGAGATTTATACTTCCTTTTGGATTGCTTATTGCCTCAGATGATGGAAGAATTCGCCCTTTCGGCACTCAGATTGGGGATTCTCCACCTACCTGACCCCAAAACTGGGGAATATTGACACTGGCTTTTCTAAAGGCAGTTTGCACAAGATATGCACAACAATCTTGCAGTCTATGGACTTCCTGACCTGGAGATTATGTGAAATAACTACTGTGAACAGTCATACTGAACAGTTCCCTCAGAAACTTGGGTATTTGTTTTTTGAACCTATGACATCTCTTGTCATCAGCAATGTGCTGTGGCAATCCATTTCGGAGCGGAATTACACAATATGTGCAATTTGTTTCTTTTTTCTGCTGCCTAATAATGATTTGATGTTCCTTTATTTCTGTTTACAAGACAAGGCATAATTTATACAGTTTCTCTATTATTTTTAGAAATGTTATGGACTTCTACCATTTCGTTCTTCAGGTTGAAGCAACCTAATAAATTTAGCTGCTTTTGATTTGTTTTGGTTTGTTTTTTTCCATCATGGTTTCATACCTCTACAAATTCTTGCAATCCTTTGTGCTCCCTTTATAGCTCTACTATAACATTCCTGAGATGCTGAGACAAGAACTATATACGATACCCAAAACAGCATCACAGATTTATGGAGCTGTCTAATAATGTTTCCTGTTGTGTTCTCTGTTCCTTTCTAAGAATGCCTAATGGTCTAGTCAACTATTTTTGACTGCTGCCAGGCAGACAACTACCAGGCAGAGAACTGTTGCACCGACTCCTGACACCTCTGCTGACTGTTAACACTTCATCAAGAAATTATGTGCATAGCTAGAATTGTTTTCACAATATATATGCAGTATTTTTCATTTTCTGAAAACATTTATCTGCTATCTAGCCTCCATCAGAGGACTTTCCTGCAACTTTTTAAAGTAATGCCTAGTATTAATTTAATAACTAATATTAAACTTTTTGCTGTCCTGCATAACTTGATATCAGTAGTGAAACTCATCTTTGTTTTCATTCCAGTTTGAATGAAATAAATTAGCGGTGGAATAATCCCTGCAAAATTGTTCCTGTAGCTCCATAATTACACTTGGCAATTCTGACTAACAGAGTGTAATAGGTTATAAATTGTGGAGTTGCTCCTTTATGTTCCTGAAGGTCGAGGAGAGGATTTTTAAAGACTGAGAAATGTGCAGAAGCAGAGTATCTTTCCAGTGTACAGTGAAGAGTCTGCTATGCTGAGCAGTTGTCTAGGCAGAAAGAATGGCTGAAGTGCTTGTCCTTGAACCAGTCCAACATTTGAGCTGCACTGGAGGTGTGGGAGCTGTATGCTAAAAGGCTGCGGCATCATTCTGGCCCCTCTGGCCATGAAACTGTATGGAGAGAAAATGCACGTGTAATGAGAAAGTAGTGTTCTCCCTGAGACTCCAACTGAATTTATTTTCTAGAAAGAGAAGACCAGATAAACTTCATGAAACAGTGTGAAAGAGTAGAGAATGGGTATCCACTGAGACGACACAAAATAATTTCAAAATAATTAAGAAAATTAAATAGTTTTGGTTTCATTCCACTTCTCTCCCACAATGGAGGTGCAATTTTTCACCTTAGAAAAAATATACTTTCTACTGAAAAGTGCTACACTGGGTGATTCTTGATCAGCAGGTAATTAATTTTATGTTAACAGTGGTTTAGCCACAGCTAAGAAAATGCAAACAGATATAAAATGCAAAACCTCACCTGAAACTGAGAGGGTTTTAAAAAAGTCTCATTCTAAGCAGAGGAGAGAGGTTGCATGTTGCAGTGACTGATTCCCACGGGAGAAGAAGATGAAGAGCTCCAAGGTTCCATATTAAATCTACACCTGCTTTAGACTGCAGTCTGTGGCCACTTAATGATTTTTATTTATTTTCATGGGATATATTGGTATATATTTGATGTGTATGGCTTAGTAGAGAGTATTAAAAATCTGGAGAAACAGAAGAAAATTAAATATCTCACTCTGAAATGAAGTCAGAAGGAAATTAGCCAAAACAAAATCTCTTCAGTTCCCTAGGCACATAACCCTACAGGGATTATTTGGTGACAAATTTCTCTGTGCTTGTAATTTAGGTCTTCATCTATGTAACTCTCTTCTCTTAAATGGTCTTGATTTATGTGGTTCACTGAGGTTAAGCCACTATGCTTAGTGATTTAAACTATGAATTCTAATGGGTATGGCTCACCTTAGCATGTGTAGTGGTCAGCATGCAACTGTACCGACCTGCACTTTGGGAACAAGTTACTTCACATCTTTCAAGGCAGAGTCTAGACTGAGCTAACTTCTCCAAAGCAGTTATGTCCAATCTGTTACTACTTTGTTGCATTCAAATTACAAACTGGGATGTTTGAACTCTCCACCAGATTGTTACACGATAAATCGCACCATTCATGTGGGCCAAAGAAACATGCCCTATGGTTAGTTCTGCTAGTCCATGCATAGAACCAGTATTAATCCAGTTACAATGATGTTAATAATTTTAGTTTGAATTATACTCAGTTCAAACTGTGTACACAAATAATTTACTACCTTTGTCTCTCTCCCTCTCCCTGGTGCTGTAGTATGCCTTCCCATGCCCCTCTGCATTTCCAGGGTGGTGACTTTAGCCTGGAGATGGGCAGGGGAAGAGATGGAATTTGCAGACTGTCACCAGCATCCTGAGTCTTTCACTGGAAGAGTTTGGAGTGGATGAGGGGGGTATCTTCCTCCTCCCTCTTGAGTCCCTTTCTTGCTTGCTGACACACCTTTTGTTCTTCTCTTATTGGTGTGTAAGTTCATCAGAATTTACCACACACAGTGTGTTTTACCTCTAATGGGTACTTGCTCTGGTTTCTCTCTGTTATTCCTAAAATTAATTACCCATCTGGCAAAGCTCAGTTCCTCTATTGAAGGCCAGTGATCTGCCTACCACCTTAAGGTTTCTGGTACATCATGTGGCCACACATTCAAGGCCTTTGCTATCATTCAGTGTCTCTAGCTCCTCTGTGCTTCACTTTGATTCCAGGCTCATAGGTAATTCATTCAACTCTGAAAAGCCACTTGTTATTAGTAGCTATCAGGCACAGAATTGTCTGGTGCTACACCTACCCTTTGTACAATCATACAGAGCTCAGAGAAAGCTAAAAGAAAAATGGAAAATAGGAAAGAAAAAAAGTTTCTCTCCATCTCTTGATTCCCTTTTTTCCCTGTGTCACAGAGCTATTTTGGCTGCAATCTACTGCAATATTATGAGAAATTATAAAATATGATGCAACAGCAAACAGAAGAAAATGCAATAAAGTCCCTGCAGAGTCTAGCAGGGAAGATTTAATCATGACAAAGACTGGCTTTTCTTTTCATTTCTTGAGTCTCTGTTATCTATGTTCCCCACTGAAACTGCAGAAGCAAATTAGAAAGTAGTCTAAGAATCCTCAAACACGTGAGCAACATGAAAACTCTGTAGCTGTTCTTCTTATCAGAAGCAACACGTTTTATTGAAGTAAACCAAAACTTTTCCCCTTTTTCAACAAGATTGCAAAAAATAACTGACCCTCAGTCTGCCATGCCTTGGCATGGTCAAAGTGGCTTCACTGAGCTTTCTGTGCTCCTGCTCCTGCTCTGCTAGTCCAAGAACAGAAGATGATTGTTGTGACCAGATGAGGCTTCAGACACATAGAGGAAAAGTCAGTGTTTTTCTGCTGGCCTGTGGGACTTCAGATGACATTTTCCTTGACATTTTTTTAAGAGGAACATACAGAGCCGTATTTGTTGACTGTTTTATCTTATTTTAACATCATTTTCTTATAACTGATTGATGGTTGAAATGTTACTTCTGTTCTTCTTTCCTTCCATTTAATAAATATCAATTAATAATCATAGTAAAGGAGTGAAAACTGGTTTATGTTGATATTTGAACTATAATAAATATTGGAGAATGTTGTTATAACCTAAAAAGTCACATATAGAAATAATTTGTACTTTGGGATTAGTTAGGCCAAAACCAACAATTTAAATGTTTATCCATCTAAATTCTATTCATGAGCTCAAAGGTTTCATTTTTCTTCAGTTTTATGTTAAACTTTTATCTTACTGAAGAAATTGAACTGTATGCCAGCATAATGTATTTAAAGTTAACAAAAGATTTTATGGCACAAGGATACATGGTAATTCTGTCATGTACCTTAGAATATTATTAATATTAAGGATTTTAACATCTTCATTTTTGCGATTTATTCTCACATTAATAGATAATCCCTATTTTTCACTTTATATTGCTCCCAATTTGTGTGAGACCACTAGGTCATAAAGTACTCAGCTTTCTGCTCTTTTATATTGTTTTAAAGCTTTAACCTTTGCGATTTTAAATTGAAATCCACTTTCCTGTACTTACACAATGGGAAAAGAAAATGTGTTTTCATTTGGACGTACAGGGGTTGATTTTTCATATTTACTGGCTTAACAGTTAGGCTTTATCAGTTAACTGCAAGAGCACTGGCACTATAACCCTCTACATTCCTGATACTAGTATGCTGTTTCTATTGCCCTCACCAAGAATTCTGTTTAGGTAACTATCGATATATAATTTCATGAATACATAGGCAATGACTCAGTGATGTGTGAACCTACAGTTCTTGGATTTTATCATTTGAATTTGTTATGTTGAAAAATTTTTTCTGCCTCTGAATGTTGGCAGATGTTGGCAAAGGAGACTTTTGCAGAGACTAATAAAGTTACACATCTATTTTAAAACTATAGCTATTAAACTAAACAGAGTACTCTCTAGCCATCCTTCAGTGTTATGAGATGACCTTTACCTTGCAATAGCCTCTTTTCTCTCAGTGGTGCCTCTTCCTGAAGCCTTTACTCACCAAGGCAATTCAGTCAGTCCCTGAAGAGTTAATTGCTGAGCTGAACCAAACTCCAAATGACATGGAACTGCTGTAAATAAAGGCAGTATATCTGGGGACACATCCCTTTTAAAAGTAAATAACAACAACAACAAACAAAAATCCCATGCCAGTTACTGAGAAACTGTTACCAAAACTCTACTTGTCTCAGATTAGGAGGGCAGCGAGCAAGACATACTGTGTGGAGGTTTTGTCTGGGGAGATCAGAAGAAGAAGAGCGAGGTCTGGCTCCTGGAAAGCAGAAAACTGTACAGAATTTGTCTGGTGTGACCTGTTTTTCAGTGGTGATTGGTTGGTCAGGGTGGGTGGCTGGGAGCTTGCTGGGGCTGCAGAGGCTGCTCTGAGAGTTGAGCAGCTGCCACATACAGTAGAGGGATTAGGCCGGGCAAGGTGAACCTGCTACCCTGAGTACGGTATAGAGAGTGCCCAAGACCACCAAGACAAAAGATGGTAGCTCAGAAATGAGGGATTTTGTACCAGGGATGATTATGGGAACATGAGCTATCTCCACCACATCTTTGGGTAGTTCTCATCTGTTGCTGTTTGTCTTAATGAAAATAAAGCAGAGGAATAGGAGAATAATCTTAACCACTCATCCAAAGGAGAAATTTAAAATCCCCATATTACTTAAGCTCAAAATGCTGTTTGAGGCCCCCCAGAAGAGTGGCGGTCACCTGGACTATTGTATAAAGTTCAAAGTGTAACCTGACCAGACATTAGGCCTAATACACGTGTACCCAGTGAGAGGATGGGTTTGTTCTTCTGACATGAGAGTGGCTGAGGTGGAGCACCAGAGAGAGACAGGGGTTCACAGAAGAGGCTTAGGGGGATATTATCTTGTGCTACAAGGCAGGATGTAAGTCACTAGGACAGAGTTATCTGTTAGGAAGGAAAAGCCTAGTATCTTAGATGTGTCCCACCCTTTAGTGGATGTCAGACTCAAGGTCTGAAGAAGTTCTTGGAGCAGAGAGGGTCATTTTAAAGGCAAGGAGAAGCAGAGGGTGACAGTGGGAATCTGTGATCACTGAAACTGATGAATCAGGGAAAACTGCAAGGTGACTTCATGTTGGGAGCAAAGCTGGCAGACTTCCTGAGATGAAAAATAAAAGCAGAGGAACTACAATATTTGGCATCAGATGATAACCCTGCCATAACAAGCACCTGGGATACTTCATGGAAACAGGATCAGTGAGATACCTGGCAAAGAACTTTACATGAGAAATAGGGTGAAGATGCTCAGTGATGCTGCTTGTGAAAGAGTTACATTAAGTGTAAGAATATCACAGAAGCAGCCCATGATGTAATCGTCATGGGTGGATGTCCCCATAAGTACTAAGATCATACTGATCCTGCAGTCAAAGTCATGACAGATATTAAGTCTAAATGATAGGTAGTAGCACTGGGAAGTTTCCACTATCTGTGGAAAGAACACATCAACACCTTGGATTGAGATGTGGAGAGAATTCTTGCATCCACTAAACACTGTTCAGAAGGGCAGTTTTGTCTTATTCTTGAAAATGCTATTCCAGGTTTGGTCTGGAGTGGTTTGTGGGACCTAGTTCAAGACATTAGAGGAGAGTCACTCTGTAGTAACAACCAGAGTATGGCAGACTTATGATCATAGCAGGAGAGCAGGTCAAATAAATCCCGCCTGCAGGTGTTCCCTTTTGCAAAAGCAAACTACCTAAAAATGAAGCAAATAGTAAGAAGTTAACCAAAAAATTCTGAAAGCAACCACCTAGATGCAGTCTGGTGGCTAAAAAGAACCCAACAGCCCCACAGTAAAAAGCATAAAATGCTTAAAGGACGAATGGGAAAATTGAGCAGGTGTTAAACTTGTCATTTAAAAAAAATGTTTAATCCACAAAGTGTGGCCAAACAGAAACTGGAAATCAACATGCTAAAAAAAAATCTACAGAGCACCTGGAGTTAAAGACATGGGTGAGATTCCCCAGTGACACCCTTTGTAGCAGACACATTCTGGAAGAGGGAAGATTTCTGTGTAAATTAGTTTGCAAGATCTATAATTTCAGGAAAGCAAACTTTCATTGGGAAGCCCTTGTTCAAAATCTAAAGGCCATAGTTTCAGCCTGACTCTGAGTGCGATTCTCTATAACCAGGAACCAAGGCAGCACTCTGCACTTGGAGCAGAGAACACACATTAGTCACAGGTCACGTGATTGAAGTCAATTTTTTTCTACAAATGTGTATCATTTTGCACTACATGGCCCTGAAGCACAAAAATCTTTAGCAAAGAAATCTGTATAAACTTCTCAGTTAATTTAGTGTGCCTTATTTAGGTTTTCATCAATTTCATTTAGGTGATAGCTTTGTTCCCAAGGCCTGGGTGAGTTAATGAGGCATCAGTTGAGCTGTTATACTTAGAGGAAGAGGGTGAAGGGGCAGGAAGCAAAACCTGGTTGTTTTCACAGAAAATAATTTTGTTTAGGAAAAAAAAGGATATAATTCAGATGGAAAAAAATGTTGCTTCCAAGATACTTTGAAAATTCAGGTGTAAGCCTGATTTACAAGAGCAGGGTGCTGCCCATTCTTCCAGGGGACCCTGAGTAAAAAGTTCACCCCACATGCTGGAAGACTAATCTCAGTTACTGTGTATGGAGATAAAATCCACCATGCTCATCTTTTAATCCATGAGTTATAAAATATTAATAGTTGAATGCACTAGTCTGCATAGCAATATCTCCATCCCCCAGTACAGGGCCCCTTATACAAAAAGAATAGACTGAGAAGTCGCCCATCTGAATGTGACCCCACCCAGGTAGGGTCTCAATCCTTGTTTCAAGGAGGTATTTGTAGTGTGAAATGCTATCAGCTCAAAATCTTAAGACTCCTTTCTCAACATGTATCCAATGACATAACATTTCTTTTGGATGGGTGTGAAGAAGAGTTGAATCTTCTCCTTCCTGGATGGGAACTGGCTCCCTCCACCAGCAAACAGAGCAAACACTGCTGTGGAGTGGGAGCGTTGTCTCCTTCTGTAGCTGGAAATCTAGCCTTGAAGGACTTTTTCCCCAAGCACTCTTCATCTAAGAGCACACATCAGGCTCTGCACATATGTCACAGCAGATGCAGAGGGGAGAATGTGAGAGCGCGGAAATGACAGTCATGAGCTTTCAGAGCTGAAGATGTTGCCTCTGTATTTAGTAGCCTTCAGTGGATTTCTCTTCTGTGAATTGGTCCAGTGATTTCCAAATTCACTATGGAGCGTCCATTTCCAGTGATGCCTCCAGGTGCTATTGCAGTGTAAGCAGCAGGAAGGACAGTGCTGTTGCAGTGATCGATTGGTAATGAGCAGGAGACAGCAGGCACATGATAATCTACTCTGTCAGAATTGGGAGTTTTACCCTCACTAAATTCTTTTACTGCTGTGACAAAATGGCTCAAACTATTGGATGTGCAGTTCTGTGCCATCTGATCATTTCATCCTCTTAGCTATAAACAAGTGCAGGGATAAAGCAATTTATGAACTGCAAAACCATTCCATAAACATTACAGGTCTTTTGAGAGTCAGCTGCATGTGTGTCACCTTTTGGTGCAATATTTCAAACAAATGCTTTTATAAATGGCAAAAAGGGAAAGCCAGTCATTTTAGTAATACACATGAAAACAACACACACTAAAAAAATCAAACACTCTTGAATAATAAAACTATATCCGGGATCTTCAATCACAGGAGTTCTAATTAAAACTTCACAATTTTCCCACACTGCAGTTTATCAAGTTCAGTAGTTTTATGCATATTTATATCCTGGATCTATAAACATTTTTTAGAATTTTCATAGTTTGTGTGAACTTACATGTGTTATTTTTTCCCCTGATAGACCCCTCTCAATTTTTCTTTACTGTAACAGAAATATAGATCTTACTTTTCTGTCTGTTAGCTGTATTAAAGCATAGAGTTATAATCAGATCAATTTATTGCAAATATATCACATTGTCTTCTTATTGTATGGTTAAATCACTTTGAAAACTGGTTTTCCTTCACTGAACATCAGTGCTCAAATCTACCTTTTTTATTTAACTTCAGCTGTTGACACCAAGTAAAACTAAGATCTTAAATTATGAATTTGTGACTTAAAAAGGGGAAAGTTGTGATATTTTGGAACGCATCATAAACCTGGAGGTAAAAGGGAAAAGTATGTGAACAGAAAATACAATGTCTCAAGTGTGGTCAGAACTTTCCAAGCAAATTAACCAGATGTAAAGAAAATTTTTTTCTCCTTTTCACTATGTATGATTGTGTATTCAATGAAAATAAATGAAGCCAAAAAAAGAGATATGATTCCTGTCTATAAGCACATGCATGAAGTACATTCTAGAGAGAAAAGAAAGCATTATAAGCTAAAGAATAAGCAATATAAACTAGTGGTAAATTTAGCTTGATGATTAGAAAAGGGTTCCTCAGTGGTAAAATCTTGCAAAACAGCCTTCTCTCAGGAACCAACCAAGCAAACGAACAAACTGTTTAGAAGATTGAGTACGTTATATTTAAGATATGTTCAACCGATGTCTGTGGTCAGTGGTGACTAGGCTTGACATACAAAAAACTTGATGAAGTATCCAGAAACATAACGAAGTACAGGATGCTTGTCTATGGTTTTGCTTAGTGCAGGTACAAATCCTGCCTCTGGGCAAACAAGGTGTTGGCCAGAGCACACAGGTGCCTTCCAGCTTAGGCTTCAGACGCCCTGTGAGACTCAGTCCCAGGGACAGGTACCTGGGTAATCTTATGCTGTGAGTAGCCTGACCTGCAGACCCACATGGGGAAGGGGTGGGGGGTTTGCCGGGCTTGGCAGGGAATGGCTTCAGGAAGCAAACGGCTATCTGCAGTCTCATCCTGCTGCAGAGAATTAGCCTGCTTTGCAGAAACATCTCAGCCTCACCCTGGATCCACAGGGACCAGACAGACGTGTTTCTGTTCCCTCTGTCCTGGTTCAGAAAGTCACCTGGACATGAGCAGAAACAGAAGTCTTGATACATAGGAAATTTCATTTCCACGTTAAAGGCAAGTTTCAATGCAGAGCTCACAGGACTCTACAGTTTTGGACAAGAAGGACCAAGCTGCCGCCTCTCACAGTCACGCTCCAAGAGGAAAACTTTTGGCCACCAACAGACCTGAGGCAGCTTGGTCTCAGTGTAGGCTCCTTCTGTGCTGGCCATCAGTCATCTTCCGCTGCTGGAGCTGTAAAGTTTGAAAGAAGACCCTTGCCTCTACTGAAAAGGTGTTTCAACACCAAGAATTCTCAGTGCTGTGTGCAGGTTAGGTGCTTGCAGTGATGATGTGGGACAGACTGAACAGTAATTCCTGTGTTTACACACCAGAGAAACACCAAAAGCAGAGCTCTAAGTATGAACTTTATTGAAAACATTCAATAATTTGGTAGAAGTACTTGTTACTTTTTCTACACCCAAAAAATGAGTTTACAACTGTAAAATACTTGTAGATTTGAACTCTTGAAGTTAAACTTTCTAAACTGAAGAAAAAAAAATTGCTATATTTTGGGAAAACCTAATTTTGTTCATTAGTTATTCACTACTTTGAGATTGAAACAGGGAAGGAAAGTAGCATTATCTAATCCTGACAATAGAAAAAGAAACAAAGAATTGAAGGTGGATATTGGCAAAAATGCCACAGAAGGTGCTTGCAATGCACTGAGTAATTTAGATGCTTCATTCACAGCAGTTGTAACTTCTTCCCTTGCTTATGTTACTGTTCACTTTCTCAAGTAATAATGAGAGCTCAACATATCTTTGTTTCATTAAGATCATTTGAAAATGTCACAAACAACCACACAGGCTGCTTTCACATTTTCAGAGAGTCCATCAAGCATAAGTATTGTATCACATCTGTTATCTTAAATAACGTGAAAGCTGGCTTAGGTTTAGAGTCTCTGACCCTTCTGCAGTGTGCACAACTTCAGCAGCCTCAGGCGGTGGTTATCTACAGACGCTGTTCAAAACACCTGTCAGAATACGGGAGAAGTTATTGCCTACTTTCTCTTCAGCTGCAGTGACCGGTGAAAGTATGAGACACACAGAAATAGACATCGTTAAGAAGATGTTAGCACTGATGAGCTTGATATCTCTAATGAGTAAAAAAGAGGTGACCTTTTGTAGATGACAGATGAAAGATCAAAAATAAAGATTCGTACTTGGAGTCTTAATGGAGGATACACAGGTAGCAGCTGCCAGCCTTCTGTACAGGCTAGACAAGACTCTTACATCTCTCCAACTGATGCTTAGTTACATTGAGTAAATTCTGTTTTGTGCTTAATAGCCCTCCTATGTAGTTTGAGCTGGGAACAGATTATTTAGAGCTGGAAACCATCTACATTTTATTTGTCTAATATTATATGCACTTATGAGCAGAAAAGTTTTCATTTTTAAAAGAGAAGCATTAAAGCACTTATACAAAAGATGATTCATTGAAGGATCACTGGTTTATTGCAGTGAAATAAGAAAAAAAACACCCATGAAATTTGTTGCTTAAAAGAAAAATGGTTTCAAGTTTATCTTTGAGCTAAATCAGTTAGCAAGCAGGGTGGTAAAACAGCTCTTTAACAGCTCTAGTAAGAATAGCAGCAGCTCATCCTCAGAGCAGTTAGTGAAGGAAAAACTCTTAACACAGTTTACAAAACAATGGCATTGATTATTGTCTGGCTAACAGGAAGGCTGATAAAGATTTTTGAGGTGGATAGCTGCACATCTATATGATTTGCAGCTGTTTTGAGTGAATATATTCTGGATGATAAAACACATATCACAAAATCCATTTTATTTTACAATAGACAATCTTGTAGGATCTCAATACCACGGAAAAAAAAAAACCCACCCTGCTAATTGATGAAGTTTATCACAAGGTTCTTATAGGTGCTTGGGTCTTATATAATACTGAAAAAAGAGGTTTAGCCATATTTCAGCTGAAGGCTTTTGTTTTATCAGGCCAGACTATTCAGGATTTAATTTAATGACATGCATGAAAGCTGTAGCAGAAGTTTCCACCTGCTAGTATACTCATCTTCTGTGCTAGGCTATTTTTTCACTTCAATTAGCATAATCTCTGAGAGTTGCTCAGTCTTGATTGTTTTCCCTCATAAATACCTCTGAGATGTAAATAAAACGTTATCCCCAGGCACAGGAGATGTATCAGCTTGGTTCAAGTCCATGAGAGCCTGCTGAATTGGGGTCTCAAGAGTTCTGCGGGATCACATCCATTTTGCTTCTAACAGAGGCATTAATTCATATGCATTTTTTACTATCTCAAAACAAAAGAGTTAAAAAACCCCCAACACTTTCAAGAGAGAATGCCTCAGTGAATGGAACCCAGAAAAGCCATGAAGGCTTTTTTCTGAAGTCTTCTACATCAGTAGCAGACTGGAGACCTGAATGAACATCCTACTGAATCTCAGACAAACTGTGCAAGATAAGCTCAGCAGTGGTGCCAAACACTGTAACAAATAATTGTAATACAAATAATGTTTGTGTTTTATAAAACTTGCTGCAGCTTGTTAATATTTGGATGCTTTCATTTACAATACCCTTGGAGAAATTGCAATGTTTGTTCTCACTTGCGTTACACACTAAAATGTTCAGGTCAAGGCAATTCCTATTAGCTAGTGGGTGCCAAAGCATCAAGGACAAGTTACACTGAGTTTGCTGTGTGGGTGTGTTTGCAGAGGCACTCCAGTGAGGACTTGCTCCTTCTGAGCTCCTTTCCTTACTACACTTTTTCACTGTGTGAAGAGTTTGGAAGACTTAAGCAGCCCCTACTGTGTTTTGTGTTTTACATAAAGTGTCTAATAAACAATTTGTGTAGCAGATGTTAGGTGTTCTACAAATAACAAGTACTGTGTTTACTGATCATTTAGACCAAAAAGGACATGTGTCCAATTAATCTGTTTTATCAAAAGCTGAAGATCAAACTCCTACTATCATGTGCAAACTCAGTGTGGGGAAGGGTTTTATCTCCAGCATCACACTCCAGGAATGCTTAGCAACATATAGAGCTAGAAACCTGCAAGCTGCATCTTAATTCTTGAAAGCCCATTTTGAGCTTCCTCTTGTTACATATGCCAGAGAACTGAAAGACCCTTACACACATTCTTGAGATACACAATGAAGTCTTGAAATTTTTAGGAAAACACAGGTAGCTCAGCTGCTTTATCTAGTTCAAGATAATTGTGAAAATATTGTGATTGTTTAATTATTAAGGAGTCAAAATATTTGTAAAGATGCCCTCCAAGCACCTTTACTGCCAATTTCAATAGTGGTGGAGTAAAATATTTAATATTTAAACTTGGCAAAGTCACATATAGGCAAACCACATAGAGGTGGTTACCATATAATAATAAGTTGCTCTGCTGTGCATGTATATAAAATTTGTAAATTAGTCACCTGGCAATGTTTAAGCAACTGCTATCTAATGCAGAGAAAAAATATTATCTTCCAAGACAAATTAGAGATTATGTCTTTTAAAATGAGTGTGTAAGCATTCACTCAAGACAAAATTCAAAATTACTGTTTTGAGAAAAATTAACATCATAATGTTGCTAAAGATTAGATTTATCTGAAGTAGCATGTCAGCAGCTAAGAAGCCCTAATGAGAATGAAGGTCATCTGGAATGAGCCAATCGAGACAAAACCAAACAAATAAACAAAGAAAACCCAAAACCCAGGCTGATGTTACTGAGATATCTACAGTCCCTCTCTCTCTCCCACCCCCCTCCCTTTCCCTTTCTCTCTCTCTCTCCTAAGCAGCCTACATACTTGTGAACTGCAGAATTTAACTGAAGTTGTACAAAGAATAAGCAAGAACAAGCAGCTAATTTTTTAGTTCGACAGGAACAAAATGAGATTTAGATTTCTCCTGCACTAGAAAAAGAGATTCAAAGTACCTTGGAATGAACAATTAAAAATATACCACTCAAGGTTTTCAGTCTCATTAAAACTTAATATTCTTCATATTAACATGTTTTTTAATGAGGCAAGTCTTAAAAATTTTCTTAATCTTTCTCATTTATATCATCTACTGCAGTAAAGGATAGTAGTGTTTCATATAAAGGTTTTTTTCTGGATAGCTGCCCACTACTAAAAATATCTAGAAGGAGCAGTCTCATGATTCAGCATTACTTTGGATGAAAGTAAAGGATGAAACATATTTAAGCAGTGCCAAAAATTAATCAGAAAACATTTTCATGTATGACATCATCGGTTTTTTTTTTTATTTTTATTTTGCATAGTCTGTAATTAAGAAGGAAAAAATCTGCATTTTTAGATTTTAAATTAAGACATGGACTTTTTTTAAAATTTTACAGGAGTTAAACTGCATGTTTGTGGAAAGATAAAAGAAGCCAATATTGGCAAAGAGAAAAGAATTAAAACTGAATATAAGATCCGGTTTTGAGACATCCACAGGTATGTTATCATTAAGCAATCTAATTCATTTATTTGATTTTATAAGCTTTAGTTTTTATCCATTTAAAGCCCATTAAATCAGCCTGCATTCAACTGTGTTTATTTTTCTGATTCAATGATGTTTATGTTTCAGTGACTTTCTCAAAACAAATACATAATTAAGCACATAACTAGATTTAGAGATACTCATAAAAGTCAGGATCCTCTGAATCTGGCACTAGTTCAGAAAACTGTGAACTACATCCCTATCTATGTGCTACTTCATTCATCTCTATCCCTGGTTTCCCTGCCAGGAAGACTGTTTTTCTCTGAGTGACATGTGAGAGAAACTTAAGATCAGAGAGTAGGATTCTGATATATATAAAATAAATAATCTGTAATGAAAGTGCTAAGGGAAGATGGGAAGCCAATAAAAAGCAGACTAATCAGCCTTAACAGAATTTAAAGTCATTAGCATTGAAATTCAGTGCAGACAGTTTTAATCTAGGTGGCTTTGGTTTTAACCTAGAGAAATGTTCAGATTCTAAATTAACTAGAGACAGCTCCCTTATTGTTGGCCAGCTTTATTAAAATCATACTGCTTATGGAGGTAAAAATTAGATTAATATTAAGGTTCTCAAAGTTCAGATGAGCGATATTTAGTCCATAAAGTTTGCCACTGTGCCAAATTTAGGAGAAAAATTAGACATGACTGGATATTTTATTTGTTCTCAAGAGAAAATAGTATTATCACCCTGTTGAGTGATATTTGTATCAATGATAATTGTTAATATGATATACTATCTCCAGGACTCTGAAAATATACCATGCTACTCTACCTCCAGTTCTGGAGCCATAATCACAGGTGTATTTTAGCTTCTGCTATGGAAAGAATTCTTGGATGTGCTCTAAATTTTGCTTTCACTCTGTCTGTTGGATGTATGACCATTTTTTCAGAAGGACTGAAAATCCAGTACTTCTGAAAATTGTATGGTAAGTGATTAGAAAGCATAACGAAGTATTCTGGGCTATTGAATCAATGATAACAGCTTGTAAAAGTAGGTGGAAATATGCAGACTATTTTCTAGTCTCCAGTTAAGGTAGATTTTTAACCAGTGCACTACATGTAACCGAACTAAATTCATAAAGCACTTGCAAACTTTTATTCCCTCAATGGGTGTTTTGTTTCCATGACAGCTTAGGCCATAATTAATATCAAAACAAAAGCTAACAACTAAAACCCCAAACAAACCTCAGATGTGTAAACACAAGGAATATTAGCTAGCTGATAGTTAATTTTCAGTGGGTTCATTTGGTGTTCAATTAGAGAACAGACACTAATTAAAATTAATAGGAGATGTACATTTGCTGAAGAAAGTAAAAATTACCACTTTATGTAATTTACTTTTACAATAGCTGCAATCAAAGCAGTTTTCATTAGCTCAAGATGTGCTCCAAGACCTCAGTTGTTGTGAACAGGAATGCACACCACCTCATCGAGTTCAGAAATTCAACTGCTGTGCCATTAGCCTGATTTGAAATTTTCAAAGGAATGAACGCTCTGGTTTTAATTGCTGGCTGTTGTCTGGGCTGTGAGGATTCAGCTCCTCCACAATACATGGACTTGGCAACTACATCTAAGCCAGTTTCACAAGGCTGAAGCATACAGATGCTGTTGTCAAAGTCCCAGCTACAGAGATCAAGTTCTTCTGTAAATGGAGACTTGTCAGTGAAATGCACTATTTCAGCACCTGTTATTATTATTATAAAGCTCTAATAAATGTAATAATGAAGTAGGTGTTACTGTATGACTTTCATCACAATTCAAGAGCTGCACACAAAAGCTAAGGACTCTGTGAATATTTATTTTAACTTAAAATAGACTGATATCAGGGTTC